>NC_034590.1:105331679-105336537 GCF_900095145.1 Mus pahari
GAGAGAGAGAGAGAGAGAGAGAGAGAGAGAGAGAGAGAGAGAGAGAGAGAGAGTTAGTTTTTGGTGTACCAAAAGTATAATGGCATACTGATAAAACAAAAACTTGGAGGTCCTTTACTGCATGAAAACATGTGCACATGCAAACCCACAAATGAAAACAATTTGAAAAAGGTAAAGCATAGAGCTTTTCCTCTGCCTGCCTCCCTGAGCTCTTTCCTTCAGGAACCCTGGTTAGTATCACAGGGTGAGACTGGTCTGGGATGCACTACTGCTCCCTTGTTATGTCAGGAATCACACTCCCAACTCCTCAGCATCCCAAGAAGACCTGTGAGTCTTTAATGGGTTAGGTTTTTAGGTGTGGTGTGCTCTAAAGATGAGTCTGTCTGTAATCACATCATAGTTTAAATTTTCATTGACACTGACCCAGTACAGCTTAAGCATCATTTATTTATTTATTTATTTATTTATTTATTTATTTATTTATTTATTTATTTATTTTTAATACATAGTTTCTCTGTATACCCTTGACTGTTTGGCTGTCCTGGAACTCAACTCAGTCTGTACACCAAACTGACCTCAAATTCAGAGATTCACCTGCCTCTACCTTCTGAGTGCTGGGATTAAGGCATGTGCCAACACTGTCCAACCCCCTCCACCTCCCCCTCCTCAAGATCTCATGTAGCCCAGGCTGGCTTTGGACTCATTATGTAGTTAAGGATGACTTTGAACTTCTGATCCTCTTGCCTCCTCCTCCCAATTGCTGGGATTACAAGTATGTGTTGACACACCTGCTTATGAAGCCCTGTTTATGGTGGAGGCCAGGATTTTGGGTGTGTAAGCACTTTATTGAGAGACCTCTCCAGTCCAGCTCATTATTTTTGAACCGAGTCAAGTGATGACAAAGGAGTCTACATTAAACACAGGAAGAGCAAAGCTCTGCAAAGAAACTTGTTCCATGTGGTCTTTTCACGAGACACGCTGTGGCAGGACCTGGAGTATAGGATTATGTAGGAGGATACCTGTGATGGGAGTAAAGGCAGAATTGGACATGCCACAAACCTGTAGCAGCATGTTGATTGATGTCATTCCAATGGGAGCAAAGCCTCTTGCTGGGGAGACCTTTAATGGATGGTGTGACCCCTCTTTATGACTGATACTTTACTCTGCCATTCTCTAGGGCTAACCAACTACCACCCTTTTTTCCAGTAAGTGACTACAGATCATCTCAAGAGAGCTTGGCTTCACCTGAGGGGTCTAGAGGGATGGACAAGAGTTCAAAGCCAGATCGTTAGTCACCCTCCTTCCTTCAGTACTTCAGGGAGACTAGTCCTGAAGGGGACTTTGAAAGCCTCATCTCCTTTTCTTTCTCAGGACTACCTCATCTGGCTGAGCTTTGTGAAAAATATTTCAATAAAGAATCAGGAACGTGGAAGTCTTTCTTTCTTTCTTTCTTTCTTTCTTTCTTTCTTTCTTTCTTTCTTTCTTTCTTTCTTTCTTTCTTTCCTTCCTTCCTTCCTTCCTTCCTTCCTTCCTTCCCTCCCTCTTTCTTTCTTTCTTTCTTTCTTTCTTTCTTTCTTTCTTTCTTTCTTTCTTTCTTTCTTTCTTTCTTTCTTTCCTCTGTGTGTATGTGTGTGTGTGTGTGTGCCTTGTTGTTTGTTTTCTGTTATACATAGGACAGTCACCATTTCCCTTCCTTGAATTATTACTGCTCCGATACTGGGTTTGCTCCCATGAGTACCTACATTCTGTGGCGTACACCAGACTCCAGCCCACCTTGTCTATTGACCACATTGCTAAATAGTATGTTGTGATGGTTGGCACACCCCAGTATTACCACTGTAAGAGATTATTTTTTCCAAGGTACACTCCCTCACTTCCTGGTTTTTAATATGCCCCTCCCATGGGCTTAGGGAGGGTACATAGAGAAGCCTTAGGGATTTGCTGCCTGCATCGGGGAGATGTGAGAGGTCTGCTGTCTCAGGAGGGCTCCCATAACCTGGTCAGCTGCTCTCTCTATGGATTTCAGTTCCTTTCATTTCCTCCCAGAGCACAGCTATATTGTATCTCTCTGCACTTGCAGAGATTTTTCTCTTCATCCTCCAAGCCCATATTCCATCCTGGATTGCTCTTCTGTTCTTTACAACTTATTTATGACTATCTTTGTGGGCCTGCATGCCACTAAATGTTATGCCTTATGCAGTATAGTCTGCACATTACTGTCATTTGCTTATGGACAGTTACAAGGGGGAAAATATGCTCTGCAAATGCACCTAACCTGGATTCTGGAGATGAAGGATGATGGTGTCGCATGCTCCCGTGCCATGGGTAGTGCTGGAAGGTGCTCACTGCCTCCCTCTCAACACCACAGGTAAATGGCTCATTCAAGGAACTGTAGACAGGTGCAATACAGGGAGTCATCTTCCAGGACACTTTTCACAATGGAGGTGCCTATTGGCACCAGATGTCTGTTATGTATAATACCATGCTCACTTAAGCAGTCATATTTTGGAATTCCTGTTGGGCCTAGACCTGGTGCTAGGCTATGAGATATAGAAACAGCGGTTCAAAAGAAGAGGCGGCATGAAGGCAGCTCAGTGCAGGGACTGTGGTGGTACTGTGGAGCATCTGGTGGAAGACGGGAAGTGCTACTCCTGTCTGTCCCACTCAGCAGCAGACTCTAGTTGGAGGCCCTGCCCAGACTCCATGTGGGAGGGTGAGTTTTGAGATGTGGTCCTCCGGCTACTTGTGAATTAGACCTGACTTTTAACTCATCTCACCTAACTCAAAGTGGTTTTATGGGAGTTAATTAGGTAAAATGCTCCTTGGAGGTTGATCCAACCCAAACACATATTCTCTGCTTTCTCTCAAATAATTCGAAGACCTTATGACTGGCTTCCCTTTTCAGACTCCAGAGGCTAAAGACAAGCTCAGGTAACCTGCTTCATGAACAAACACATTTCATGTCACCCAGATCCACAGTGCATTTTATGGCAGTCCATCAGTGGCTTTGCATTGGGGTTGATGGGAGTGTTGAACAGGGTACTTAAGCTCATTTGCCTGGCTACATGCTTCAGCAAACACTTTATAAGGCAATTAGCTGTGGAGCCACTGACTTCTGTCAGGGATCCCATACATCCCATGGAGGCTTGCTGTCCTGGAAAGTTTGTTGGCCCTGAAAGAAGAGAGGCACCCTTTGTATTCCCCTGTCCTCTCAGGAGTGCCTCTTAAGTGTAGACATTGACCAGACACCGGGTTGTTGATGGGTAACAGCCACCTTCCATCATTTGGCGGTTTGGGTGCTAATGGTGACCTTAGGTCAGTAGGTAGGCAATGCCAAAACTATAAGCCAAACTTTAATTAGAGAGGCACACCTTGGTGGCATGCATGCTGAATCATGCTCAAGCTATTGAATTTCAAGCATGATTTCTTGATGTGTGAGCAGAAGCCTGTAAGGTGGGAAGGTACTTATCTCTACAGGCAAGGTGCGTGTGTGTGTGTGTGTGTGTGTGTGTGTGTGTGTGCACGCATGAGCATGTGCTGTGCACAGGGCTGGAGACGAGCATAAGGAGATGGGGCAAGGAGACTGAATCTGCATATGGGATGGGCAAGGCAGGGTGGCCTTTGCTTTGAAACTCCTCCAAGGAGTCCTGTGTTCAGTTTGAAATCACTGAAGACTGACTCCAGAGATGGGCAGATCTATACTGTGTTTTTAGCAAGATGATGTGTAACATAGGAGGAAGCTGAGTGTGACCCAGGAGATGAGAGTGGACATTAATGTTGTGGCTCAGATGAGTGGCAGTGCATGTATGAGTGGGGAGGGAGGGGGCAGAGAGAGTAAGATTCTTGGTGGCTGGTAAATGGCAAGAGGCGGGGGCAGAACCCATACCTAGGGCCCAACTCATTCACTAGGACTGGAATTGTCTGGAGGATGAGGAAGGGTATGGACAGCCACATCTAGGGACTCTAGGGAGGCTCAGATTCAGCAAAATAGATGTTTACATCTTAACCCCTCGGGCTTGTGACTGTAACAACCTTGGAAACAGTCATTCTAGATGTTGTAAGGCTAATCTGGACTGAGGTGTGTCCTCACCTTGTGATAGATAAGCCCTGATCAAATGACTGGAGGAGAAAAGAGGGTATGGTCTAGATACCGGGGCAGAAAATCAGAGAGGATTCAGAGGTAGACAGAGTGGTGTGGCCAACACTGAAGCCTGTCCAAGATCATCTGCAGCCCTGGACCCGAGGGAAAAAGAGCCGGCATTGCCAACACTTCAATGTCTGATTTCTGGTGACTGGAATTTTTTAGAACCGCAAGACATACATTTCCGTTGTTTTGAGCAATTCACTTCGTGGTCTTTGTTGTTGTAGCCCAGGACATGCACTCAGGTATATAAATGGAATACAGAGAGGAACTTGATGGAGCTGCAGACACAGGCCTGAAGTCCTGCCAGAAAGGCCATGGGACCATGGCAGCTGTTCTGGGAGCGGGCTTCTATGTGGGAAAAGCAGGGACGGGAGAATGGTGGTCTTTCCAGATAGGTAGAGTCACAGCTACCTCAGGAGAGGGCACCTCCCAGACCTACTTCTGTTGAATTCTATCATTAGCTAAGGCAGGGGGCTCTTTTCTAAGACAGTGTACAGAGTTTTCTCGATGTGTCAGTCACTTGAAGTCTTTTTGGTGGAAAACTGGAGCTCAGTAGAAGTTATTGAGGAAGGTCTGCCACTGAAATTGATAGAGGAGAAAGTGGGGNAAAGCCTTGAAGATATGGGCACAGGGAAAAAATTTCTAAACAGAACACCTATGGCTTGTGCTGTAAAATCAAGAATTGACAAATGGGACCTCATAAAATTGCAAAGC
>NC_034590.1:105338287-105392964 GCF_900095145.1 Mus pahari
CGGAAATCAAAGACAGAAAGGAAGGTGGAAGGTGAGAAGGCTCCTATGATCTCTCTCTCTCTCTCTCTCTCTCTCTCTCTCTCTCTCTCTCTCTCTCACACACACACACACACACACCTCCTCCTCCATTTATCTTCTACTCTTGGGAATCTATACTCCTAAGAGGAAGCTAAGTACTAGGGCCTGCCTTGAAGCCAGGTTACTGCTGCATATCACACCAGGCCATTGGGGACGGAGAGAGAACTAAGGGAGTGAACAAGTTGGGTACTGAGGAAAGTGGCAGTGTTATTCTACTCTGACAGTAGCAGGTGGAAGATTTTCGAGAAAAACAATCCTAGTGAGAGTGAGTGGGTAGTGGTCATGCCCCCCAAGCCTGGTCTTATCCCAGGTTCACTTTTTTTTTTTTTTTTTTTTTTTTTTTTTTTTTTTTATCATCCTCCCAGGCAGTCCCCAATCTGGGCCTGTCACTGGACCTCCTTTACCTCAGGCTCTTCTCCATTTTTGTCCTTCACATTCTTTCAGACAGGAACAATTCTGGGTTAGAGTTTTTTTTTTTTTTTTTTTTTTTTTTTTTTTTTGTAGTGACATAGCAGGTGGCTGTGGCATTGAGCAACCAGGGGTTCAGACTAATTTTGACCCTGAGAGAGGTCACAGAAGGAGGAGGGTGGCTCTTCCCCTCCCCTTCCCCCACCTTTGCTCACCTGGGTACCCATAAAACATGCAGTGGCTTTGCTGTAGCTAAAGACAGTTAGCCACACAGAGGAAAAGGCTGATTCCTGAAGCCTGGGCTTGTCTGGCCTCTGGATCTGTTGTTGGGCTCAAACCAACGCTTTCACAATGCCAGGAGGAGGATGGAGGGGTTAGGGCTGGAGTTTGAATGTAGGAAATTGTACATCTCAGCTCATGTACCTCTCAGTCTTTTACACTGGCCCCCAAGATCTCAGAAACCAACGTGATCTCAGAAATTGGGCAGACAATATAAGCATTTGGTTCAGACAACAAGCTACAAACACTGGAGATGAGAACCCTCTCAGCTGCCTCCAAGACTTCCCCACCCTGCTAGGATTGCACTGAGCTGATGGGAACAGTGGCCTTTGGGCAGTGTGTGGCATCAAGACTTGTGACTACTGCACTGCACTGACATCTGCTTGGCACCATGTGCGGGAAAGGCATCCTGGTGCCCTTGGTTGCACACCTGTTGGAACTCTGTCAAATAATAACTTCTAGGTGGAAATGGCCTGGCTCCTAAACACATTGGTTTCTGGCCAAATGCTCCAAACTACTTTCAGTGCCTCTCGTGGCTTATAAAGATTTTTCTCTAGAAAAAAAAAATGAGACTGCGGCCATCTCTGCCCATGCTATAAATGTCAACTCACCTGTGGCTTATGCTATAAGGACGTATTAATAAAGAAGTAGGTAGACATGTGGTAGGGCACGTGTGATGCCTGCACCACCGTATTAATTTTTGATGTCACCGGGAATGTTACCTGCCCACACTCGCTGCCTTCCCTCCTGCTCAGGAGCTTGACGATGCAGCCTGTTGAAGAGACACAGAGTCTGGATAGTAACGCAGCGGGCGTGTTTTGGTTGAATCTGTGTCCTTGTGAACTGGCATGCCTTATGGATGGCTCCATGCCTGGGGTCACTGTGCTTTCCCCAACTAGTGTTCACTGGAGAGAGTTCAGGACGTTATTGGAGGGCCACAGCAAAGTTGGGGGTAGGGATGAGGGTCAAACCCTCGCCAAACCATTGGGTTAACCCTGCCGCTTTCTTTCCTTCTTGTTTACATTTTGTGTTTGTTTTTCCCACTCTGTAGTTCAAGGTATCCTGTATTCACAATGTAGTGCAGGCTGTGAACTTACTGTTGTCCTCAGTCTCCCAAGTGCTGGTAGGCTTTTTGGTTTGTTTGGTTTGGTTTTTAATTCCTCATTCTTCCTGCTATTGGGCAGCTGTCCCTGGTTCCAACAACTGCTGTTCCCTGTCTCCTGGCAGTATCTCTATGGGAAAAAAAATCTATTCATTCTTAAAAAAAAAAGAACAAAATCCCAAATAAAATTAACAACAAACATTTCGTTTTTGTCATTAAGGCTGCAGGAGCAGGGGCCTGGGAAGGTGGCTCAGTTGGCAAAGTGCTTGTTGGGTAGAACGAGGTCCTGAGTATAATTCTTAGCACTCATGTGGATTGCTGGGCATTTCTTACAACCCCAGAGCTGGGAGCATAGACAGGAGCATCCTGAGATTTCATCGCCATGCTGACACCAACCTTGGCCTGTACACATATGTGGGCATGCACACAGATGTGCGCATCACGCATGTACCACACAAATAACAATAAAAGCTAGTGGAAGTGTTTAGCCTCTGGCCCAGCTCTGCATCCTTTGGGCTATTCTTTTTATTCCAGCAGAGGCTATTCCTGAATCTGCCCTCTCTCACTCAGGGCCACACAAAAGGTATCTCTGAGAGAACATTTCCCTGTAACAAATGACAGGGTGGGAGGCACCTGCTCACCAGGATGGCACAGGGCAAGGGCAGCAAAGGTCTGGTGAGATCCAACCTCTGATGTGGAAAGATCGATCAGGGACTCCGAGGGGACACTTAGGCCTGTTGAAATTCAAAGGCAGCATGAGAAATGGAGAAAGAAGAGATGCCTGTGTGGAGAAGTGCACTGGTGACACCAAGGCCACTGACCCCATGGCCCAAAAGGCAGCACTTAAGGACAATTACGGGGTGGGAGGTAAGTGGGCACCGAGCCTGCAGTGATGCGTGTCAGAGCCCATCACTCTCAACTTGCTTAAAATGCTCCCGACAAACTCACTGACAAGATCCTCACCGTCTGTGGCAGTGGTCAGAGAGTCACTTAGCATCCACTCCCAAGGGAGCCCAGCATCTCTGCCACCTTAAGCAAAATAGGCTTGAGACAGATATAAGTGAGACGGAGGCAACGGAAAGGAAAGAAAACAAAACACAAACACAAAGGAACATCTGATAGATCTTGGTCTCGCCGACCTTGTTCCCAGGATTGGGCTGTGGGGATTTCCTGAGAAGAAAGCTGGAGGGTTAAAATCTGCAAGGTGGGGTCCTGTTATCACAGATAAGGCTAGTCCTGGTAGCGTGTGATGACTAGGTCTGTGTGGGAGCTTTCCAGGGCCTGGCCCATGGCATAGGCCAAGTGATACTATTGTAAATGGACAGGCAGATGGGGTTGAAGCATCTGGGCTCAGAAATCAACAGTATGTCACTTTCCCCCAGCACCACAGAAGCTCATTTTAACCTTCAGAAAATTGCAAGAGATGACAGCAGTGTTAAAAATATACACGGTGGATGAGTTGTTCCTGAGGGTGTCATTATCGCACTGGCAATGCGAAATGGTAGAAAATATTAAGAGGACTTTTATTTTGTAACAAATGGGGGGGCTTCACATGGGACAAGCTAGGTTCAGGGCAGCAGGTGCATGGGGTGGGGACAGAGTGGAGTCTGACAGGAGGAAGGATGTAAGAGCAGCAATCCATAGGGATGGCAGCATCCCCATCAACCGGAACCTTCCTTATGATCGGTGTTCCATTCCCTTTGCTTGAATAGTTCACATTTCTAACTCATTTGATGTAGAGAATTAAAAAGAAAATAGATTTCTACAAATGGCCACAGGGAAGATGACAGAGTCCTCTCCCATTGCTTCCTTCAGAATAATGAATGAGTGTTTAGGATATTTCATCTGCTCCAGCTGTTTCCCAGTGTCCCATGGATCAGCGGTGACAGGACACCCCAGGTAAGGATGAGGGAAGGAAAATGAGAAGACTTAATTTTGAAGAGCTCTCAAACACCTCAGCCCTTTTCATCAGACTCTTCTAAAGATCGAGAAGCTGGAAATGTGACCTGTTCTGCCTCAGAACTGTTGGTTGAAAGAAATGAAGAATTCTGTGCACACTTGGGAGGCGACTGGAACCCTCTGAAGGAGTAGCCATGAGGTAATGATGCTGTTGTCTTGGGTGCCAGTGGGAACTGGTCCTCAGCCTCCAGAGATGGGTTCTGTGTCTCCTTCTTATACACTCCATTAGGGGACGATGAGGCAGGGGCTCAAGGACTGGGCTCAGTTGGTAACGGGCTAGATGGAGTGTGCTGGGAGAGCTCCCTTACTCCCCAGCTTTGGTCAGAGGTCTAGGATGATGGCAGGGAGCCTGGGAACGTCTAGCATTGGCTGTCCCTGCTTTCCTGAATGGGCACCTGTTATTCCTGGAAACCTGGCATTAGTAGAAACAATTTGTTTGAAAGTTTACAACCAAACCTCCTAGGAAGAGGGCTTTTGTCTTTTGTTTTGAATTTTAGGTACTTTTTGACCAATTTGTGTACTGAATGTGACTGATAGAAAATTAAATTGACCAAGATAAGAAGAGTGAAATGAAGTAATGAGAGTTTATTTCCAATGTGTATTTTCCATAAATAATGTTTTTTAAAAATTAGGTGTCTTTTAAATCGATGTAATGTCAGTTACTGCCTCCTGTCTTCCACTGGGCTCAGGCAGAGCAAGAGTATGAGGATGGAGAGAAAGGATGTAAGTGGATGCAGTCCCTGTGAGTATAATTCATGCCTTCAGGGACATGAGGACAATGAGGAAGTGGCTAAGAGGGTCTGTTCTATACTCATATCTTACACATGGAACATAACTTGTATATGAAATATATACATTGTATATTTATATATACATTTGTATAACTGTATAATTTGTATAATTGTCCATATATTTTTATACATTCCAACTTTGTATTATGCACACTCTCTCTTTGTCTATCTGTCTGTCTCTCTCTTCATCTGTGTCTGTCTATCTCTCTGTCTCACTCTGTCTCTGTCTCTCTGTCTCTCTCTGTCTCTGTGTCTATCTGTCTGCCTGTCTATCTGTCTCTGTGAAAGGGCCGGAAGTCTGAAACTAAATGCTGTTCAAAGCCCTTTGGTGGTTTAAATCATAACTTGTCTCTTTATTCACAAGAGTAGTGGCTGTTCTACATAGAGTAGATCGACATGGACAAAGAACATGCAGCCGTGGGCACATGGATACCTTCATGCATCCTCAAGGCAGCCTGGTCACCTCTATGCATCCTGGTCATACTCATGTAGCCTGTATGTAGGCTTATTGTCTCAATGTTGGCTGGAAAGCCTTGTCACCTCCATGCAGCCTGGTTATGACTACCAGTCTGGCCATGTCTGTGCATCCTGGACATGTCCATTGGCTTGCTTAGACTCATTATCTTAAGGTGACTGAGAGGAGGCTTACCCTCTACAGATGGACCATGCTTTGAAGATGCAAAGCACAGATACTTTGGCAGGTAGACAAGGAAGGTTCACTTGGCTGTGAATTTACCAGGTCTAGGACCTTCATATGGTGGACCTCATTCATTTACCCATCTTGCATCTTAGACTTCAGTGAGTTATCTCTCTCCTACCATTCTGATGAACTTTATTCAAAAAATCCACTGGCATCTTCCCTTCTGATATTAAATGCTTGTAGTGTTTTCCCAAGGTACATATTCTTGAGATACTCATTATACGAGCTGTTGTGTGGGGAGCTGGTATCACATAATGTACCAAGAAAGCATGGATTCTGCCCCATAGCACTCATTGGCTCCTGTAGAAACCCCAACTGAACAAGAACAATAGAATCTTTATCACCAGGTGCCTGAGAAAGCAAGTAAAGGATGCTGTATTAGTTAGTTACTCTTCTATCGCTTTCTATGTTGAAGTATTATAAACAAGGCAACATAAGAAAGGAAGAATTTATTTTGGCTTATGGCTACAGGGGGATAAGAGTCCATGATGATAGAATGAGTGCATGACAGCAAGCAGCAGGCATGAAGGTAGAATAGAAGTGGAGAACTTACATCTTGAGGTGCAGAACAAAGTTGAGAAAAAGATATCCAAGTAGAAAGGTAGAAAAATAGATCATATATATAACACACACACACATATATATAAAATGAGCAAACACTAAGAATGAAATATAATATACTGTATGTCTTCCAGCAAGGTTGCACCTCCTAGACCTCACCAAAGGACACCACCGACTAGAGACCAAGTTTTCAAATACATGAACAACTGGGGTATATCTCATTCAAACCGCCATATATGCTGACAGAGAGGTAATAGTCAAGGGGTGAGTAGGGAAGCTGACAAGGAGGGGCTTTTATTTCAATGCATTTGTTTTTAATGCGATGCTTATTTGCATGACTCATGCTGATGACTAGAAGATAGGCTACCATGTGTGAGTCTGTGACCTCCACTCAGGACCAGAGCATGCTCTACAAGAAAAGTCACATCGTACAGAAATTCATCTGTTCATTCCACTATTGGGTATTGTCCTTGTTTCTTTTTTTTTTTTCCAAGTTTTTATTTGGTATTTACTTCAGTTACATTTCAAATGCTATCCCAAAAGTCCCCTATACCTCCCCACAGCTCCCCTACCCACCCACTCCCACTTCTTGGCCCTGGTATTCCCCTGTACTGGTACATATAAAGTTTGCAAGACCAAGGGGCTTCTCTTCCCAATGTTGGCTGACTAGGCTATCTTCTGCTACATATGCACCTAGAGACACGAGCTCTGGTTGTACTGGTTGGAGCTGAAGTGAAAAGATGGACCATCCAGAAACTACCCCACCCAGATGTCCATCCCATAATCAGCCACCAAACTCAAACACTATTGCATATGCCAGCAAGATTTTACTGAAAGGACCCTGATATAGCTGTCTCTTGTGAGGCTATGCCAGTGCCTGGTAAACACAGAAGTGGATGCTCACAGTCAGCTATTGGATGGAACACAGGACCCCCAATGGAGGAGCTAGAGAAAGTATCCGAGGAACTAAAGGGGTCTGTAACCCTATAGGTGGAACAACAATATGTCCTTGTTTCTTTTCTGTTTCTGTGATAAAACACCCTGACGAAAAACAATTTTGGAGACAGAAGGATATATTTGCCTTACAATTCCAGGTTACAGTCCATCATTGTGAGGACATTAAGGGACCTGAAGTAGCTAGTAACATCAGATCCATAGTCAAGAGTGGGGAGAAATGGATAGATGAATGCATCACACTGAGCTAGCTTTCTCTACTCTTGTATAGCCCAGGGGGAATGGTGCCTCCCACTTTCAGGCTGGGTGTCCCCACATTACGACAATCATGACAGTCTGCTCTGTACAGGTTCACAGGGCAACCTGATCTAGATAATCCTTCACTGAGACTCTATTCTCAGGTGATTCTGGGTTGTGTTAAGTTGACAATTTAAATTAGCCACCAAATGTGCATAACCATAAATTGAAGCAGGCAGAAGGGACATCTGTATCTTTATGTAGAAGGGACATCTATATCTGTATGTCTGTGGGACATTCTACTATAGCCAAGATATGAATCAACATAGGTGTCCATTGATGGATGAATGAATAAAAATTATGTCTCTCTATATACTGGACTATATTATTCAGCTATAAAAGAAGGAGTTGGGTAGTGGTGGTGCACACCTTTAATTCCAGCACTGGGGAGGCAGAGGCAGGCAGATTTCTGAGTTCGAGGCCATTCCAGGACATCTAGGGCTATACAGAGAAACCCTGTTTAAAAAAAAAAAAGAAAAGGGGGAAAACAAAGAAGGAAATTATATCACTTTTCCCAACTGGGTTATAGTAGCCTTGTGAAATAAGATGTCATCTCCATGTTCTCACTTAGATGTGAAAACTAAAAGTTGACATCAGAGAAGTTGAGGGTAGAGGAGTGGTTACCAGAGGCAGGGAAGGGCATGGAGAAAGGAGAAGGAAGAGAGAGAGTGGTGGGTGCAGGCCAATGTTGGTGGAAGGAGTAATTACTAATTCTTCAGCACATTGGAATCATTCTTGCTGGCGATAGTTAGCTGAATAATAAGAAGTAGCGGGAAGTGAGGATTTTGAATATTCCCAACTCAGAAGTATGATAAATGTTTGAGATGGTAGATAACCATCACCCGTGTGGCCAATAAACATTGTGTGCATGTTCTGGAGTACTATACCTGATCCCACAAACACGTACAATTTCTGTGTCTATTAAAGCAACTATATGTTCATAAATGAAATGTTAGGAAAAGTGGTAGAGTAGAGCCTTTTAGAGATATACTGCAAAGAACCACACCTGCCATAAATGACATAGAAAGGCTACACCGGTCTCCCTCAAGTTGCTTATGTTTTCTGGAAGTGTCTGTTGATTTACGTTGTCTCTGATGGCTCTATTGAGTTCTTATTTTCTCCGGCCAAGTTTATAAACAAGAGTGAGAGAATATCTTATTTAGTAGCTGAGCAGGTATCCTATTCAGCTGATTAAAGTGTCTATATAGGAAGCAAATCGATGTTCTTCCCCAAGAAACACTGGGAGGTGGTCTTTGCTGAGCTCCTAATGAAGGTTTTGTAGCTTGGTGTCATTCCACCAGGGAATGTCTTCTCACCAAATTCATTGAAATGAATTTAACCTAGAGAAATTATACCCATGGGTCAAAGAACTGGAACAGGCTAGAGGCAATGGGGGGTTTTGTCATTCTAGTCCGGCACAGGGGTCTGGTCCCAAACATGCAGAATAGCTGGGACTGCTAGCTCTCCTTCAGGACAGGTGACAGTGTAGTGAGCTGGTTCTTTAATGCTCAGCCTGTTGCCAGGGTATTAGTTTTCTCACTGATGTGGCAAAACACCAGACAAAAGCAAGTTAACAGGGCCTCTCATTACGGAGCCATCTAGAACTTCCAAATGGTGACATTAAAACATAAAGTGAGCATTAGGTTTTTGGGGTGTTGACCTTTGTGTCCTCCATGGTCACATGCCTAGAGTCCTGGAGGGTGGAAGTCAAGAGGACGCTCCTCCAGATGATAGTGAAGAGGTGAGCCATGGAGACTGTTGAGTGTAGTGCTTAGAACATGCCTGAAAATAAGGAATAGTCACTGACATTTAGATAAATGACAGTCATTATTGGCATTGTGGGAAGGGGAGCCAGATGGAATGCTGTGGATGGAGAAGTGTCTCATACTGGCCAGTAACAAGAGGGAGTCTGTGCAAGTCAGGATGGAGTAGTTTGTCAGGGAAGGAACCATTGAACTTTCATTTGTGGTGCCTGTGGCCACCATAGCACATGCTTAGAAGAAAAGAACAGACCATAGTGTGGTGTATTTAGAATAATCTCAATGCCAAGGGGACATGGAAGGGAAAGGCCAGTGAGAGAAGGAAGCAGGGTACAAAATGCAGAGACATGGCAGTGTTCCAGGATGACCTGAGGGGGGAAAGAAAATCAAGATGGTGAAACTGGTGGATATGGGTACTCATTGTGGCCCTTGAGCACTTCTAAGCGTGCTCTAGCTATTGGGAAGGTGGGTATCTTCTCTTTGACCCTCCCATTGTTCTCTTTTAATTATTGTGTTCTGGCATCTTCTGGTTTAATCACACAGCTTCTGTCATGTGGTGGCACCTCATTAAACTGGATGTTTTCTTGGGTTCTTACTCAGCAAACAATGATCCCTGGTCTGCTCTCAGTGTGCTGCTCTGTGGAGCTGGCTGCAGTTCAGATGGCCTGCTGAGATAGCAGTCTTGGCTGGGCCACTGAGCCACTAAGCCACTGAGCCACGCCCAGTTCCATATGTATAGGCTGCTAATTAATGAGGAAGGCCCTCTATGGGTTCACCCATGGAGATCTTCAAAGTTTCAAAGGACCAGATCCTTCCAGGGAATCTGGCTTCTATCTCTCCTCTTCTGGTGCTTTATTTGAGACCATTTTTCTCCTTGTTTGCTCACTAATCCTTACACCATGAAGGGTGACAACCAGTTTCCAAATACTGTCTTGCTTCTTGGACACCATGCTACACAAAATGGCCACTCTGGTGCTAGTTTGATGGTTGAGCGTGGCAGTGTGAGAGCTGCAGCTGATGGGGCTGTGTGGACTCTACTGGGATATTAGGCCAAGGGAACACACCCACTGGAAACTCTGCAATGTGCAAGCATTCCTTTTTTTTTTTTTTAATCCTTAAAAAGAAGTCTGACTATAATGAGTTACCCCTTCATGTCTACTAGGATAGTTACTGATTTTGAAATGACAGCAAGTTTTGGCAAGGGTGTGGACAAACTAAGTCCCCTCTACTCTGCTACTGGTGCAGCAGCTGTAGAAAATTTCACAGTAATTCTTCAACACTCCCCTCCCCTCAAACTCTAGAATTTCCATATGACTCAGGAATTCATCTTCTCGGTTTATACAAAAGAGGGAAGCCAAGGATCAGATCGGAGTCTTATAGCCGCCTCCCATCATTCACTGCAGCTAAAAGGTGAAGCAACACGCATGCCCACTGAGAGAGCTGTAGACCAGCGGAGTGACAGATGAAGTACCATGCAATAAAGAAAAAGGAAGAGCATTTCTTTTTAAATTTAATTTTATTTAATCATAAATAACCAGAGATTTTTAGTTTTTTTTTTGGGACTTTCATACAGGAACACTGTATCTATATGACTCCTCCATTCTTCTCCCTCCAAGCCTCTCCCTCCTACCCAAGCTCATGGCTTTTTTTATTATTGTTGCATGCATATACACACATGTATGTTTACATATGTATTTATATG
Organism: Mus pahari; assembly: GCF_900095145.1. NCBI lineage: Eukaryota > Metazoa > Chordata > Mammalia > Rodentia > Muridae > Mus > Mus pahari. The sequence continues at coordinate 105,348,879 of NC_034590.1, forward strand.
TGTATGACACATGTATATGCAAAATATGAGTCCACTTAGTGTTGCTTGAATGTGCACATGTTGAGGGCTTGAGCACTTGGGGTTGAATAACCTTACGTGGGAGTCCATCTCTGAAGCTAATTCCTTTTCTCATCAGCTATTTTAAAAAATGTATTTATTAAAAATTTGTTTTGAAGAACAGGCAGATTAAAAAAAAATCATGCAGCAAAACTAGGCAGTGCCAAACGCTATACATCTCAATGATCTGTGTGCACAGCTAGAATAGCTGTTCACTAGCTGTGGTATCCGCACATTGGTAGCTGCATAGCCCTACTAAATAGATGTTTATTCATCTGTCCACCTCAGCAGGTACTAAACACCTGTGTCTCTCCATCCTGGCATGGGACCATGTGGAATTTCCCCTGTCCACCTTGGTGTGTCACATAGTGGTGTCATTATGTAGCCGTATCGTTGAGATTCCATGGGTACGTTTTCTTTGTCTTGTTTAGGGGGCAGTATCTAGCTACAAGAGCTCTGGTACCACCATAATCTCTCTTCCCCTTCTTCCATGATTTCCCTCCTTCTCCCACGATTTTCCCAGAGCCTTAGGGATGTATCATAGATGTATCAATTGAGGGTGAAGCACCTCACAGGCCAAAAGGAAGCAAGTTCAGACACATGGTCATCCAGCATAGTTGAGTCTTGGGGGATCATTTCTAATGAAGTACACCATCACAGAAGACCTAACACTGCCTGACGGCACACCGATGGGGGACAAGAGAGGTCCAGTTTATAGGGACAGAAACTGGGGTGGTGGCTGTCAGGGTGGGAGAGAAGGGAGGAGATAAGCAGGGGTTTTCAGAGGCTGTTTCAGAGTGGGAAAGTAAGGGTGGTGATCATGACAATGGCAATTGGGCAGTGGCACCAGACTGTACATAGAGATGGTTCCTGGTAGGGCTGGAGAGATGGCTCGGTGGTAAGAGTGCTTGATGCTCTTGAAGAGAACCCAAATTCAATTCTCAGCATCCATATGGCAGAACACAACAGTCTATAATTCCATCTCCAGGAGTTCTGATGTGCCCATCTGGTGTCCAAGGGCACCCATACACATGTGAGCATATATACACATGAACACACACACACACACACACACACACACACACACATACATAAATAAAAATAAATTTTAAAGAAATGGTTAGAACAATACATTTCATGTTCTCTCTGCTTTCTTTATATTTATCATAACGTGTGTGTGTGTGTGTGTGTGTGTGTGTGTGTGTGTGTGAGAGAGAGAGAGAGAGAGAGAGAGAGAGAGAGAGAGAGAGAGAGAGAGAGCCAAAGGACTGGAAGAAACATGAGAAATATTGTGATGAGCATGTTGAAATGATCACAGAGCACACACTGCAGCCTCCGGATGGGCCCGTCTCTTATTTCAGTGTCCTGAGGGGTATTAGGGAAACCTCACAGATGGTCTGCTCAGGATGGAAAGAGAACCCTGATATTTGGTGGAGGGTCACAGTGTGTGTCTGGGTGTGTAGGGACAATGTGTCCCTGCCCAAGAAGTCCTAAGATGGCTGGTCACCTGGCTCACACCCACAAAGCAGCAGCCCTCAGCCCTGCTTCTGGCCCGCCAGGAGCCAGGCACTGATGACGATCCATCTTCATTCTGGCACTGGCTTCTGTTCACCCAGCCAGCCTTGCACTTGCTCCGCCCTGGTTGGGAATCTAACCTGGTTCTGTTTTCAATTTTGGAAGTGTAGTTGTGGATTAAACACCAGTCAAATGATGGGAAAGAGTCAGAGGCAACAGCTGCTCTGTCCTCACCATCCTGCCAAGGCCTAAATGAGCCTCCAGGAAGCATGGGGGGGATGAGGGCTTCTTTCCCAGCAGGAATGATGCATGGCCCCAGAATGGTGTGGCCTGCTAGGTAGGGTCATGGTGCTCCTGGGGACCTGTAGGCACAGGGCCATGGGCTCCTATCTACCATCATGGAAACCCCAGTGAGTGGTCATGTATCTGATTAAACTTTAAGGACTGTTCAGATAAGGCAAATGACACCCCAACTGTGCCTAATTAGATGGCTAATCTGCTTGGCTCTTTTGCAGGGATGCACAAGGACCCAGCACACACAACAGTGAGTCATTTCCTGTGGGTCCTGTGCAAGTATTCTTTTTTCATTTTCTGTCTACCTTTGACCTGCAAGGATCCTTTCCCCTTGGTGAATGGAAGGAGCCACCAGACATTTGGTCAAACCCTAAGCTTTATTGTCCTTTCTTGCCTCCGTTCTAGGGGATTGATGAGCAGGTTTTGTGGGTAGCAGAAAGCTAATTATCCTGGCCAGCCAGCAAGGATGAATGTGTAGTCAGCTGGGCCTCTGTGCTGGCTGGAACACTTTGTTCATCTCAGCTTCAGCTGAGGTCCTCTGAGAAGGAGACCTTCATTCATACATATATTTTGAAGGCTTTTGGGAATCCCTCAGCCATAGGTGGCTTTCGTGCACTGGGGGACCATTTCCCCAGGCAAGTCCTCAAGCAGGAAAGAGTGGACTCGTGTCTATTTCTGATGCCAGCATCCCTAAGGTATCATAAAGCTCCACCTACCTTGGAGCAGGGATTCCTTCTGAGGGGATGGAGTAGTCCTATGGTAGGTGGGGGCGGGGCGAAGAAGGCTCCCATTGACAAAAGAGAGGAGGCAGAGAGCCTACTGAAGAGTGAGGACTTACTGGTGTTTGTGACCCTTGAGGGCACACATTTTGAGTGGGAAGATGGGCATAGAAATCTCATTTTAGTTCGACTTTGTTCACTGTTAAAATAATACCCAACAATAACTTGGAAACCGTTTCTTAGAGTTCATTTTGGCTATTTCATTTTCTCTTCCTCTCTCTTTCTCCTTTTCCCTCTTCCTTTGAATCAACATCTCTGTAGCACAGGGTAGCTTCAAACCCACAATCTTCCTCTGTCAGTCTTGCGAGTGTGGGGACTGCAGGGATGTGCTATCACACCCAGTTGCCCTCCAGTTCTATAATAATATCTGTGAATAGAAGCATTGAAATTCCGTAGACTATGTTTTTATCCTTTCTTCCTGAACACGAGAAAATGATTAAGAGCCTTGCTATGACTCTTATAAGCCACATACAATTTCAGACAGCTGCAGAATTCCCGCCAGTTGACCATCCAGAAGTTACCTGTTTGCTATATATTTGAGGTAATTTCTAATATGACATTGTCACAAGAACACAGGAAATGTGTCTTTTGGTAATGGTCATTATTTTTATTCTGAGGCATTTTCCACTGCCAAATGATCACTACTGGCACAAAGGTACTCAGAAGTTCTCAAAGACCATCTTCAGCTGCCAGCATTTTCTGCAACTCCTCAGCACTACATTTCCAGATTAACAATAACCTTTGCATCAGTATGTGTCATTGTTAGTTTCAGCTGTCAACTTAACACAAACCTAGAGTCCTCTGGGAGGAGGGACTCTCATATAAGGAACTGCCTAGATCAGATTAGCTTGGGAACCACATATTACTAATTGATGTGCCCAGCCCACTGTGGGTGGTACCATCCCTAGGCTCTGGTCTTGGGCTGTATAGGAAAGCTAGATGGGCAAGCCAGAAGTAGCAAGCTAGTAACCAGCATTCCTCCATGGTTTCTTCTTTAAGCCCCTGTCTTGAGTTTCCACTTGATGGACTGCAACCTCTAAGATGAAATAAATCCTTTCCTCTCCAAGTGACTTTTGGTTATGGTATTTATAGAAAAACAAAAAGCAGACTAGAACAGTATGTATGTGCTTAATTTTAATGAGCACTTCCTTGACTGATAGCTAATGGGAACAATGACCCCTAGATCTGGAACATCCTGCCTTAGCTCTGAATTCTGTAACCAGAAAGTGGAGTTGTCCCTTGTGGGACTCAGTGCTGAGCACATATTGATGGAAAACACAAATGGAAGTAGTTTCCTAATTTAAAAAAAAAACAGCAAGAATGTTGAAAAAGTCATAAAGAATCATTAAAAATCAATAATAAACATAAATCTGAATATAGACAAGTATAGATATACATATATACCTTAAATAAAAATTTCCTGTCTGGGTTGGCAATTCTTCTTCCAAGAGACAAAGATGATCTAACAAAAACAGACATGAGAATCCTTCCTTTGAATCATTGGTCAGGCTTTACTAAAAGACTCCTGAAACAGTACTGGCTATTGCTATTGCCCTTGGTTTCCCAACAGGTAGAAGGTAAGTCCCTTGGGCTGTAGATAGCATACACTTCAAATACTGGGTCCAGAGGCCCCTTTGCTGGAATTGACTTGAAAGCTTCCTCCCTGAGGACTGGTTCTCATGGGACTATCTATCTCTCATGGCACCAGAAGGCAAGCTTCGAAAGGAGGGAAGCAGCCAACAGTCCTACCTAGCTATGACATCGATCAGCCACAACAATGACTAGCTTGGTAACAGAAAGGGTGCAGCGGTGGCATGCATACCTTGGTGGCAACTCATAGCTCTATAATGGGCTTAAGACCTGCTTAACAAGGGGGAAATTATACTTAGTACTGGAAACCTAGCTAGCTAGCTACCCAGAGCTAGTGAAGTTATGGATCTTGGAAGAGAACCTACAGCCACCAATTTATGAGACAATATTATCCCTATCTAATTCTAAATGTTTGTACTTATACATCCAGGTAAGTTTAGTATTCTCTCTCTCTCTCTCTCTCTCTCTCTCTCTCTCTCTCTCTCTCTCTGTGTGTGTGTGTGTGTGTGTGTGTGTGTGTGNTGTGTGTGTGTGTGTGTGTGTGTGTGTGTGTGAGAGAGAGAGAGAGAGAGAGAGAGAGAGAGAGAGAGAGAGAGAGAGAGAGAACAGTAAAGAAAACAATTAAAATGCAGAGTTGTGGAGCCCAGTACCAACTGATACATCTATAATACATCTCTCACACCTAAGACTCAGGGGTCATTGCATGATAAGAGGAGGGAAGATTTTTAATAGCCAAAGGATCAGGTTGATTGTGTCTCCCACAAATGTTGGAAGCTATACCCATAAGCTCTTACCAATGTGACTGACTAAACATACAGTGTGCTAATAATTCCCAGTACTCTGTGTCCTTGACAACACTTGGCTTTGTCTCACAGTTATTTTAACATTGGTGTGTTGCAAGTAGGTGCATGTGTTTCCATGTAAACTTGGTGGAACACAACAATAAATATCAAGATTATATGAGGCCTCTGGTATCTGTGAACCTGTGTGCCAAGAGCAAATGTCAGATCTCTGGAGCAGGTCAGAGCGGTGAGGCCAAGGACAATCCCTCTGGATAGGAAACAGTGCTTTCTGGCTTGATATATCTAGGATGATATGATCAAGTCTATACTGAATATGTTTGAGAAACTGCTGGCTAAACTAGCATTAAGTCAGGGTGCTAGCAAGAGATAAGATGCACACTCAGCTGTTGTAGTAAAGACACCATACAAACAGGTATGGACAAGGAATAGGAAATTCAGAGGCAGAATATCACTTTTCTTGAGGAGATGATAGTGAGGAAGGTATTTACATAACCAGGAAGTTGTTATCTGTATGATTAGGTCCCCTAACAGAACAGTCAACCATCCCAGAAGACCTGGCAAAGCTAGAGCTGGAACCATGCTTGTTTCTATCTGACTTTACCTGTCTTGTGACTTGGATCACCTTTCAATGGCTCATTGAATGATCCCAAGGGAAGCCCAAGGGCAGGTTCATGCATTGATTTAGTCCAACCCAAGTTTATCCCTTTCTGCAACACAAATGCAGGAAAGGGTTGAGAGTGGGCAGTCTCTGGCTCACAGTAGGATGAGCTGAAGTCCACCACTTCTTCCCATGGTTCACTGTGAAACCTGTGACTCACCGTACCATAAATCCGGTGCTGTGAAAGCATGCCTTCCTAAACATCATTAACTTCTATCCACTCATGGAGAGCCCTTCACTACCAGAACACACAGATGGATGATAATATGGTCTGGGTCTCAGATCATTAGTTCTTGGCAGGGTCACTTCCCTCCACCATAAACTTAGTCATGGTGAGAGTTGCATCTTGCTTGATTCTGGGTTCTGAGTGCCTGTTGTGATCTATGCTGTCTACCAGGGCATGCCTGCTAATAGAAGGATTGAGAGTGAGTCAAAGAGGAATAACATAGTTCTAGGGATGACAAACTGTAAAATATTGCAGAAAATGTTCAAGTAATAATTAATAAAACTAAACAGCAGATCAGTTAGAAATCATCCAGGAAAGATGAAAAGTCTCTGAAAGTTTTGTTTTTTGTTTTGTTTTGTTTTGTTTTTTGAGACCTTTCTAAGCAGAAAAGGGTGCAGTTCTCACTCAGACAGTGAGCACATACCGTAGTGACTGGCCAAAGCCATGTGTCTGTCATGATTAGATGCTTCTGTAGAGCTGTCTGGTGTAGCCATTTGGTGATCTTGACTTGTCTGGCATGCCAACATTCTTCCTCTACCATCCTTTCTTGCCATGGTGTGCAGCAGCTCCTTTAATGAAGATAGGTGTGGGTCTGGACAGTACTAGGCACTGCATACTCTCCCATTTCTAGGTGTGGTCTAAGTGATTTTTCCTGCTTCTCTGCAGTGGCTGGGCTCTGTGCTGGAAGTGATGGACCACCCCTTTCACCCACATTCACATACCTGGTCTTATAGCTCACTTGTGATATAGTTTGACTGATTTTTCCCCCAAACAGGAACAGATGTGGTCTGAGGGAAACCATAGCCTGGTCACATGATGTAACCTTCCGACACAACTGACTTCTCATATGACAGGATGGTTTTTAAGTAGCCCAATGGATGCTGACAGTGAGACCTTAGAAAGCCAGTGCAGTCTTTTAGATGTGAAGGCCCAGTTGAACACGCAGAACTCAACTCAATTCAACCATGTTCCTCCCCAGACCTCATTCAGCCCAACAGTGATGCCAAATAGTGACCTTAGCTGGAAGGCAAGTTAAATTGAATAAAGCAGAGAGAAAGACTTAAATTCCTCCTACCCAGGAGGATGACTCCCAAGAGGACTGTGTAGCGTACATTTTTGGGCTGTTCGGTTTTAGTAATTGGTGTTCATGTATGTTTGATTTTTTTTTTTTGTCAGTGTCTTGAAGCTTCTCTTTCTCTCAAGGCTGATTTTTTTTTTTTTGGAAGGATTAAGCCAAGTTTGTTGTTTTGGGGCTCCAGAGAGTACTCTGGAAAGGGTGAGTCAAACAAGTGCTGTATTTATTTTGCCACTGGTGAGTTTTGGCTTCTAGGACAAGAGCTAAGTCAGAATGATACAGGGCGAGTGAGGGTGGGGCTGCAGACGACTTAGGCTCAGGCCTTCATTGATATTCTGCTGGTGCTCTGGGTGGGCACAGGCTCTCTCCTAGCCAGGATGGCTCAATCTGTCTTCTTGTTCTAACCTGTGGTGTTTATCTGCTTTTCAACTCAGTTGGGTTGCAGCTTCTGAGCCATTTGCCTGATAATCCTTCTATAGAGATGAAATGCAAACTGAGTTGTCTTTGATGTATTAGAGGCATAGTAATAGTTTTCCCTGAAGCCAGAGTCTTCCCAAAACTCATCACCAGGGAGGTTGCTCTTGGGAGTGGTGGGGACCATGGTGGGGCCTGGCTGGTGTACTTAGCGTTTCTCCACGCTGGTCCATTCCTCATCAAATCAGATTGCCAGGGTTATTCCCCTGAGGCTCCAGAAGAGGAGAGGAGGATTTTAAAATTTTGAATCAGAAAAGAAAGTTAGAAAGCAATTAGTATGCACTAATTAATAATAATAATAACAATAACAATAACATTTTTGAATTGCTGCCTAGTCAGAGCGTTGGCTTCCGGCTCTTTGCCAAAAGTTCTGTGTATGGCGGATGCCTTTCAAGGTGTCATGCATCTGTTTTCAGATCTGACAGTGATGGTGTGTTTTGAAACAGCTAATTGCTGGCTTTGTTTATTGAGGAAATTTTAGAGCCTCACTCAGGCATCTAATTTCACACAGCATCTGCTGTCGGTGTCACCAATGCAAGTTTCAGAGAAGAGAGCAAAAAGTAAACAGAAAAAAAAAGTGAAAATACAGATAAGCCAGGGCTGTGGAGGAACAAGGGAGTTTCACGTGGCTGGTCAGGGCCTTCAAGCTACCCTTCCCATCATCAAATGTGTGTCATATTTTGCCAAGTATCCTGGGCTGGCACACCTGCCATCCCCACCTGTGACCATTTTCTTCCCTGTTTTGCACTAACTAATCAGTCCTAAGATGCTGGCTTCTCTTCTTTCCTCCTTCATAGTGGGCTTGCAGACCTTGCTTCCCAGCAGCACCAGTGAAGAAGCAGGCTCTCCCAGCGTGGAAGAACAGGGCAAATCTCTAGCAATATTGACAAGGATCGTATGTATCTGCCTTGGAAATGGTTTTTAAAAATATGAAAGCTCATAAAACTCAGTACCTCTGAAGTTCTGGGGGCTGAGCCAGACTTTCCTTGGACGGCTGTTAAGAATGTGAAATTGTGTCCAACTTTCTAAAGAACAATGCAAACACAGAACTTCATTCTCTCTCTTCTGTGAAGCCATCCTAGGAAAGTGATCAGGGTCTAATAAGGAGGGGAAGCAAAACCCAGGTTAGCTGAATGAAACTGTAAAGAAATGTTTGTGGAAAAAGGGTTCACTCCAGCATGAACACCCCTCTATCAAAGAAAGAAACCCAAATGCCCAGTAAAAGGCAAATGACCACATCAGAGTACCATCCAATCATTGGGAATGACATTTACTGAGTTTCCAATGGGACAACCACATTGATCAAATGACAAGTGAAAATAAAAGATACAAACTCATACGTGCTATATGATCTCAAGATATATATGGGTGGAGAGAAATTATGGATTATTTTTAATTACGGATAATTTTTTTAATCGTATTTGATAGTTCTTTTCAAAGTTTGCACAATGAACACACATTACATACCTTGGTGTTTATGAGTGCTAGTTAGACAACATATTTAAAATCTACATGAAGGAAAAAAATAGATTTCGAAAGATCCTGACATCCCAGATAGTATGCAAGACTGTGCGGTCTTCTGTGCAGGCCTCTGTATCATCTTTAGGCCTACACCGGTAGTAGGTTGCATTGATTTCCTTATTGGCATGATGTTTCCTCATTTGTTGTTTGTTGCACAAACAACTTAAGGAGAAAAGTGTCTACCTTGGCTCACAGTTCTATGGAATCCAGCCCATCTTAGTGGGCATGCAAGGTGGCAGGGGCAGCTCATGTTACATCCTCAATCACGAAGCAGAGATATATGAATACTATTACTCAGTTATCCTTCCCTTCTTAGTCAGTCTAGGGCCCCAGCTTATAGAATGGAACTTTCCATATTTAGGGGGTGTCTCCTCATCTCAATCAACCCAGTCTAAAAAAAAAAAAAAAAAGACTCTAACTGACAATTACATAGGTTTCTTTCCATGATGACTCTGAACCACATCACTTTGAAAATCAAGAAGGATTTGAGGTGTAGTCTTTCTTAGAGAGAGGGTCATTCTGTGTCCGAGGGGCCTTGTGATACACAGTTAGTGCTTTTTATATATTGTTAGAGGGCACCCACTGTGAGCTTAGTAAATAGCATGAGGATCTAGAGAGACAGCTATGGCACTCAGGGGGAGTTCTGAGTGGCAAGAAGGGGGAAAGCAAGAACAGAGAGAGGCAGCTGTGTGCAGCAATAAAATAAGTTAAACAACCCCGGACAATGTCTGGGCATTGTGAACTATGAGATCACATTGGTTCAGTTTAATATAGTACAGGAATTGAAAGAAGCCTTTAGTGTAGGTGCTCTGGGATGCAAGAGGCCCATGATTTGGAGTGTGATGTAAAACTGACATTTAAGGACAAGCAACATCAATTTTACCCAGGTTAGAAATGCTGAGTCTTGAGTCAAGACTCATCTCGGGCCGAGAGCATCCAGATCTGTTGCTGACAAGTTCCCAGGCCAATTTTCGGGTATACAGATGGCAAAGACGTTGAGTTTTATCCTGGCATTGATCTGACCAAGTCATTGGAGGCAGAGAGGCACATCACCTTCCTAGGAAGTTGTCAGAGTGTTAATTCTCTACCCCAAGAAAAACTCAACCCTGGCTTTCATGAGACATGGTATTGGCTCAACTGAAGGCTGAGTTGGCTGATTGAGCAATACAGGTGATACAGGATGTGCCAACATTAACTTCTGGATCTGGGGTTGGCATAGGATCAGTCTCACTCCTTTGGGGCTCTGTGTAGCTCTAGGCCAGGCATGCCTCTGTCCCTTCATTCATTGTTGTAGAGCCTTGGCCACTTCAGGATGGCTGTTCAAGCTGCAACCTTGGGGCTTGAGTTCTAGAGCTGTTGGCTCACTCGAGTGAGTCTCCCTGATCCCCCTCCTGGGGTTACTCTAGAACTATTGGCTCACCCAAATCTTTCTGCTTCTCTCTCGAGGTTACTCTGGGACTGTATGCTTACCCTGAACATCCCTGCACTGCTCTGGGGTTATTGTTCAGCTTATTTTACTGCTGCACACAGCTGCCTCTCTCTGCTCTTGCTTTCCCCCTTCTTGCCACTCAGAAAGCCCCCAAAGTGCCCTATCTGTCTCTCTAGATCCTCATGCCTCTCACTAAGCTCACAGTGGGTGCCCTCTCACCCAAAGGCTGCTGCTGAGATAGCACACACTTGACTCTGACCCATACCTCTAACAAGGAACAAATCATGTCCCTCCTCACACTTGACAGTGATGTCTGAAGACCATAACCCAGCCTGGAACTTGATCCTCTACCGAGGGCAGGTCTCTGATTAGCTTTTGTGACCTGGTACATTTAAGGTACCTAGATAGCAGAAGCTCCCGAGACTTGACTTGCCCCTCCAGTGCCTCTTGGATTTGCTTAGAGCTGAATAGGAGGCCATAGAGGAAGGCTGTGTGAGCAGGTGGAGGTAGTTTCCACATAGCTGTAGGTACACTCCTGCAGACCCAGGCGAAGGTGGGGGCTTTTAGAAGAGCAGGGGCTAACTCTATGTGTGGTTCTTCAGGGGATATCCACCTAGTTTTATGAGACAGGATTTTTTTGTTTGTTTGTTTTGTTTTTTCGAGACAGGGGTTCTCTGTATAGCCCTGGCTGTCCTGGAAATCAAGCTGGCCTCGAACTCAGAAATCTGTCTGCCTCTGCCTCCCAAGTGCTGGGATTAAAGAGGTGTGTGCCACCACCACCCAGCGAGACAGGATTTTTTTCACTGGGACCTGAGACTCACAAATTAAACTAGTCTTGCTGTCCAGTGAGCTTTAGCACTCTGTCTATTCCCCTACCACTGTGTGCTGGGATGACTGGCTTTTTACATGGGTGCTGGGGATCAAACTCAGCTCCCTATGCTTGGGCAATAATCACTTTCACAAATGATCCAACTCCCCAGCCTCGGACTGAGCTAACAGGCATCACGGTTCTGAGGTCGGAGTCTGTTGTCTTACTGGTGTCCTTCCATCATGCTCACATCTGCTCTTGGTCTTTTCCACTCACAAAGCACAGCCATCCATGTGGACAACATTCAGTATTCCTCAGTGTCTCTGTCACAGAGAATAATGTCATTCCACAGCATACTGCCCAGGGCGCCAGCTTGGCTCTGAAACAGAAGCACAGAGCCTGGGTGCAGCTGCTCCTGGCTTAAGGGATGTGCAGTTGTTCAGGCTTCCTCCCAAGTGCCAGAGAGCCTGCCTTCTCATCCTCTCCAGCCCTTCCCTGTGGTGGGATTTACTCTTCTACGTCCCCACTTTCCTCTATGTTCACCACACAGACAGAGGCTCAGAGGACCTGGAACTTAAATCACAAGCACCCTAACATTTCATTCCAGAATTAGAATGCCCCTAAGGCAAAAGAGTCATTTGTAACAGGTGGCCCCCTTGCACCCTGGAGCCCATTTGATCACCAGAAATTCAGTTGCATTCAGCAAACACCTATTATATCTTAAGCTCTGACGAGGTCCCTGAGTTAAAAGGATAAATAAATGGCAAGGGAGATAGGCCAGTAGATAAATGCTTAGCATGTATTCTGCAAATGTATGCAGGATGCTGTAGGAGCAAAGATCATGGCTACCCTGATGCTGAATGGAGGATGTTGAGGTTAGCAGGATGGACCATCTTACTCAAATCTCTGTGACTCCAGATGGAAATGCCTTTCTCTACCCAAGGACAATCTGATGGGGACAGTCAGTAGGATACAGGATCCTAGACTGATGGAGTTTCTCATTAGGGAAGGCAAGCCGGGAATAGACATTTGTTCCAAAGCGACCGCTGGAAGGATCATACATCACTTCTGCCTCCACACTGGATAGCACAAGTCATGTAGCCAAGGATACCCAACAGGAGGCAGTACAATCTCACGTTTGTGAAGGAGAATTTATTGCCGCTGGGGTGGAGGAAGATCCTGGCCAAGCAGGAGAGTCTGGCAGCAAGCTCAAGGGCGGGGAGGAAAGCTGTGGGGAAACTAGTGAAGGAAAGCTGTGCCTGAGGTAGAGTCAGGCCCAAGAAAGGTGGACTCGACAGTGGTGTATTTTCTCATGGATTGATTACTTTTCTCATTGTTGGTACGAAGTAGCCAATAAACAGCAACTCAGGGGAGGAAGGGCTGGCTTATGGTATAGTTCATCATGAAGTGGAAGGCTTAACAGTGGGATTATTTCAGGCATTTGGCAGGAGGATCTGGAGGCTGCTTGTTTTAATCTCTTTGGACCAGAAAGCAGAAAGTGGCTAAGAGTAAGTAGGGCTGGGTTATAAAAGTCGAGGCCCTCTCCCAGTGATCCTTTTCCTGTAGCAAGACCCCCACCCCACCCCCATGTCTCTAAAAGGTTTTATGACCAATCAAAGTAGTGTCATCACTTGGGGACCAAATGTTGAAACACATGAAACTATAACACCTTCTAAGTTGAGACCTCTTATTCCAACATACCCTCTGAATGCCTGCAGGGCCTGGGTATGGGGGAGATGGACAAGAAAACATAGCTTACTCTCAGGCAGGAGAAACATGGACAGGGAACTAACTCCTAAATCACACTGCATTTTCAACGGCAGGGTCAGAGATGGTGCTTCTGGACTCTGAGAAGGGTTTCACAAATTGGCTCCGAGCTGACAGCACCTAACTGAAGGCTGTGGCTTCTAAGGACACATCACAGGGACATGTGTGTTACCTCACTGCTTTGACAAAAGCAAGCTAAGGAGGGAAGGAAGAGTTTGTTTTGATTTATGGTTCAAAGGCCTGTCCATCATGGTGGGAGAGCCATGGCCACGGGAGCATGAGGCAGCTGGTCATATTTCATCCACAGCCAGCAAGCAGGGAGGGATGGGATGTCGGTACTCAGCTTGCTTTCTCTCCTTTTCTTATCATTTAGTTAGGGATCCCTATTCCATGGAAGGCCATCCTGGCTAGTTTCAATCGTCAACTTGACACAACCAAGAATCATTTGGGAAGAGAATCTTAATTAGAAAGTATTTAGATTAGGTTGGCCTCTGGGCACATCTGTGGGAAACTGTCTCGATTTCGGTACAGGAAGACTCATACCATGGTGACTGGTGCCATCTTCTAGGCAAGGGATCCAGAGAAGTGTAAGAGAGAAGAAAGCCGAGAGCAAGCGTGGATGCGTTTGCTCTCTGCTCTTGGCTATGGGTGTGATGTGACCAGCGGCTTGGGTTTCTGCCTTGGTCTCCCTGGAAACGATGGACCAAAACTGGGAATTGTGAGACAAATAAATACTTTCCTTAAATATGTTACTTTTTATCAGGAAGTTTGTCACATCAGCAGACACACAACCAGAAGACGGGTGTCACCCACTTTCAGGTGAGTCTTCCCAATTCAGGTGAACCCTTTCGGAAAGCCATACAGACAAACCCAGACGTGTGTCTCCATGGCGATTCTAAACCCAGTCAAACTGACAATGAAGATTAACTATTATATTAAGGATACATTTGGCCTTCTTCATCTCAACCTTTAGGGAAAGAATCTGTTAGTAGCAGTGAGTAGGTCTGGAATGACAAAGAGCCAACCTTCAATCCTGGGAAGATGTGTGGTCATCAGGCGATGTGTTCACCAGAGCATCACTAAGGCTCGACTGGGGGTTGGGGAGCATCAAGGTTAAATGGAAGGAGATACGAGTCAAAGATGGCAGACTTAGATCTCAAGGCTAGGCTCTTCTGAGCCTGCTCACATTCTAGGGCAGGATCAATTAACAATCAAAAGAATTTCCCGTAGATATGCTCACAGGCTGATCTGACCTAGGCAAACTTTGAATTAAGACTTCCTTCTCAGGTAATGCTACATTGTGTCAGCTGTCTGCTCAAACTAACCAGCACACACATCTAAGGGTAAAGTAAGCTTTATACAACCAAGTCTCATCTTGAAAAGGCAGTACTTCAATCCATGGAAGTGAGGAATACTTGAACTGGGGGTACTTGATATTAAGTTCAGGTTGGGTTGGAACTTTTACTATTTCTCAAAATGAATGGAAGCACCCCTTCTAGAGGGATGGGTCTGGACTATCCCTTCTTAGGGGAGGGTCTGCAGTGCCCCTTCTTGAGGGGTGGGTAATGAAATCACGGAAGGATGGTATCCAGGTTCAGAGGAACGAAGTCAGCACCCTCTAGGTTTGCCTGTGACAGTCAGGAACCACAGGGAGAGAGTATTGCTTCCTAAGAACAGGCACATTGATCAAGACTCAAAGCCATTCTCCACCATCTGGAGTGATTCATCTCTCTCTGAGCAACTCAGTGGTGTCGCCTCCTCATGCCTGCCATTTTTCCTGCCAATTTCAGTGAGTAAGGTTGTGTCCCCACAACCCACCGGGACCAGAGACCACAAGGGCAATGGTGAGGCCTCCAGTCAGATTCTGTTTGGCCTCGTGATGGAGCCAAGCAAATGTAAATCCACTGTGTCAAGTTTAAATCCCTTCCTATGCTGGCTGAGAATCCGCACTTGGCGAGCTAAGCTGTGCTGTAGAGAACAGGTGTCTCTACAGAGCAGTGGGAATCACTGTATTTGTTGACTCTACTTGGGTTTATTTAAAAATCTCTGCTGTATATGTGGGGAACTTGCCCAAGCTCAGGGCTTGGCTGCTGTGGCATGCCGTGGCATGCTGTTGGAGTTCATCCATCTAGACACCTGTGTGGTACAGCCCAGCTTGCAGGTTACAGTGGAAGGGCTGAGTGAGGCAGTACTAGCTGACTTTATGGATGCTCTCACTTGTCCTACATCACCAGAATTCTACCAACTGTCATCCCATGAGTGTAAGATGTGTTTAAACTGCTAATGGACTGGGCCATTGACTTTAACGATATTTTCGATACTGCTTTGCCATCCTTGTGCAGGTAGTTAGTTCTTTGTGGAGATTACACTTGCTTCCTGGGATGGGTGGGAGCTTCAGGAGGGGGCTCTGGCAGATCATCATGGCTGATACAGTGTTAGTCATCCAAGGGAAGCTGGTAAGAGGGAAACAGATGGCCCCAAGTGTACAACCAGGGCATGTGACCACTTTGATATTTTGTGGTGCTCTTAGGAGAAGAGGCAGATGTATTGGAGGTGGGTGGCATCAAGCTTCAGCACCATGGATGGCGACTGGAAGAGGGCATGGGGTAGATGATCTCAATGGCAACCGAGACTTCCTAAGAACTGATTCTTGCTGTTTCCAGACCAGCATTGTGGGCCACAAGAGCTGTCAGCATGGGTGCTGGGCCCCAAGTTTGGCCCAGTGGAGTTTTTGCTTGGCAGGATACAGGAGATTTGGGGGATGTTAAGCTTGCCACATCTGGAAGGATGTGGGAGATAGGAAAGTCCTGGGTACACCTTGCATAAGCTTAAACTAGCTCAGGATAGCGACTCCTGATCCTGGATATGGCTGACTGGGTGAAGCTGTGGCTATAGGTACAGGGAGGAAAATCATCCGGAGACCTATAGTGGAGGCATGAAACACACACTCTAACCTTTCTGGTCCCCTGGTTCTCCTGCAGGTACCCCTCATTGGCTGACCTACATAAGAGGCTAGAAGGTAAAGAGGCCAACTGATGCACCCTGGTGGCTCTCCCTCCTAGGCATAGATTGGGGTGCGGAGTGCTTATGAGGACACAGAGCAGGTGATCAATTCAGTCCCTGAACGACAACTTCTTTATCCCCAAGGCTTATGCAGAGCTGGGCTTCCCAGAAACTCTCTCAGTAATGGGAATCAAGCAGATCACAGGGAGGGGAGAGGTAGCCTGAGAGTTCTTGGTCCAGATACTGATTAGCTCTGGTTCCTGCAAGTCCCTAGATACCACTGAGAACAGTGATGGTAATTTCTCAAATCTTGTGGAGTCCACACAGGATCTGAGATGGAGGTGTGTGAAGAGGTGTCCCCAGACTCAGAAGTCCCCTATATAGTAGCAGTGTGGTTAAACAGACAGACAACTGTAGAGAAGGGAGCTATTGCTGGGAGCCATTCTCATCAGACAGGGCACCACACAGTGTGTCGCCTTACCAGTGTCCCACTCAGTCTGAGTCTGGAGAGTTGCATGAAGAGTAAGGCTTAGTCTGCCCACAGTTAGAGGGACCAAAGGACTAGGATGGAGCCCAGGGGTAGGAGCAGTGCAGTAGCTGTCTGTCACTGGAGAGAAGGCACATTTGGCCAATAGCATGCACATCATCAACTGGTTGGTGAAACAGTACTATCACTAGTTGTATAGTTTGGCACAGTTTCTGTCATATTAGTTTCTGTCATTCAGGGGATGGGCATGGCTTAATTGTGTCTATTGCATACCTTAATCACAGTGTTATTAGCTCCAGAGCCACGCTTTTCACCTGAAGGCTTAGCTGGGAAGATTCTGTCCTGGGAGCATGTATTTGTGGGTAATGTTTGTATCCCTGCAGCTGCAGGACTGGGTGCCTAGTTTCCCTTTGGTTATGGGGCTAGAGGCTAGGTCCCTGACTCGCACTTTTCTCCATGAGGTAGCCCAGCATCTAGCTTGCTTACTCAAAAACATCTCCTAGTGAGGGATCTGTGCAGTCCGCACAAGGTCTTCATTTTCAAGAGGAAAAGGCTTTGCTTCTCTACCCTGGATTGGCCAGGAGCAAGTCTCAGGCCTCACCTATAGTCCTGGGTCAGGTGAGGGACTGCACTGGAATGTGAAAGCCAGATAGTGGGGAACATAGGTCCCTGAAGAGATTCCAAGACACATACATCAACTAAGGGCATTTTAAAACATGAAATAACAACATACCCAATATAACCTTTTGTGTGTGTATATCTTCCTATGTCTTATACAGTAAATGTTTTCTGTATTCTTTTCTTAAAAGAATAAAAAGAAATAAAGATTTTGGTTGCACAATAGGCTTGTAGACTTGAGGTATATTATTTCTTTAAGCTGTGGCATCAGAATCCAATTATGTTTCTGTAAGAAAAAGAGTGGTAGGGAAATCCCAGAAGTGCATTTGAGAACCCCAAGGGGATTTTGCAGGCTTCAGCAAAAAAGAGCAGCCCCCCAGACCCTGAAACTTTATTCCTTAGAAATGGCTTTTGATGGGCAATCATCACAGGAAAGGAGAGTTTTTAATATTGTAAAAATATATACTTTTAAAGATTTCCAGCCCAATGACAACAGAAAAAGGTAGAAAATGAAAAGGCTCAAGTAACTTATGAAGTACAACTTATATTCGTGTGCCCAGCAGCTTTGGATATTGGTATGAAAAATACTACTTCAGACCATAAATCTCACTGTAGAAAATTCTAATAATACCAAAACATTAGATAATAGCATTTATGTTTTAAGATGCCAAAATGGGATCATGACCAAGTTGAGTTCTGGATCATGACATCTTCCACATTGAACAAAATGTATAAAAACCACTTGGATGTTACACCCCAGAGGAGCCCAAGAATGAGTTTGGTTGGTAACTATATATCTTACTAGCTGTTTCAGGACTGATTTTTACACACCTGTCTGTATGTTTTTAATGTAACTAAACACCACTGTGATTAATTAAACCTCCAATATTTATAATGTTGGGTAAATGGTTGAAACCAGACATTTCCATTATTTTCTTATTTCTCCGTCCCAGGCACCTGTGAGCTGCCCAAGTTAAACACATTCACTGAGACACATAAGAGAGAAGAGAAACAGTAGGACCCCCTCCATGTGCCACAAATAATTTAATTCTTTAAATTTTACCCGCTTGCATGGGTAAAGCTTTGTACCTTGCACAGAAAACCCTCTAGGTTCTTCTTTTAGGATATTCTTGTGCATACACTTATGTATACACAGATGCACACACAGTGAGCATCCATGCGTGTACAAATGCAGATGCAGACCAGAGGGCAGCCTCAACTATTCTTCCTTAGGCACTGTTCACCTTCTTTGTTTGTTTGTTTGTTTGTTTGTTTTGAGACACCTTCTTTTTATTCCCTAGGAAATTTCCAAGTAGGCCAGGCTGATTGGTCATCGAGCTCTAGGGATCCGCTTGTCAGTCTTCTTCTCAGTGCTCAGATTTATTTTGATTCCATGGTTCTTGGGAAGACAATGTGCAATGCCGTAGTTCCTATCAGGGAGTGGAATCAGAGAGCAACAGGAAGTAGCCAAGGACTGGCCCTTGTGGCCTACTTCCTACAGTCAGACCCCACCTCCCAGGTTCCATAGGATCATCAAGGGGTGACTGAGTCTTCAGCACCTGAGCCTGAGGGGACCCTTCAAACCATAAATCCACTACAATCTCTGTAGCTTTCCCAGGGATTCACTCATGCACGTTCAGTTCCCCGACAGTGTGCTGAAGCGTTTCTAGGCTCCTATTTATTTTGCTTTATTAGGGGGTGGGGGTGGGGACCATCTTGACCTTTGCCAATGATGGGAACTTTGTAATGGCTTGATTCCTTATTCATGATGCCTTCCCATCTTTCCTATTTGACAGTTTTCCGTTTGCTTCAGGGACTCTGAGCAGATGTACAAGGCCTTCTCAGAATACTCAGGCTCTGAGCTGACTCCTGTGAGCTGCCCACCATTCTTTACTTAGTTGTATTCTGCTTGTTTCTTGTCCTTTTCCTTGCTCACTCAGACTTGCTGGTCTTGTCCACTGACTCTTCAGTGTGTACCCAACTGCTAAGTGTGTCTATTGTGTTACATTTTCAATCCCTGGATTTTTATTTCTAGATGCTCTTTCAGTCCCCTTTCTGCCTACTGTCACTTGCAATGTCTCCTTTATATTATCAAGTATGTCCTTTATCTCTTAGCCCTAGCACTCACAGTGTCCGATCATCCTGTCACTGGTGCCTGGGATTGCCGCATAGTCGGTGTGACTTTTGAGCATTTACCCTAAAGCACTGTACTTCTTTGACTTTCTGGAAAGGTTCTGGGCCATCTTTCAGTTCCATCATGTCCCGGCCCAATCTACCCTTTTAAACTGGAGCCTCCCAACCATAAGACCCCATGAGCCTGGGGATCATCTTCTGATCAAGGATTTCCTGAGACCACAGCTTCTGAGTGTCAGGAATCTTTTTCTATCCATTGTCTTGTCTGATCAGTTCCAAGAGGTGCTTCCCTCTGGTACCTTGAGGGTGAGGAGAGTGGAAAATACTTTTTTGGGATATATATTTGCCAAATCCAGGAATGTGGGATCAGCAAACAGCTTCAAGGTCCTGTGAGACTCTATTTCCACACAAACACTTTGGGGCTTCCTGGTACTGTTTCATTTCTCTGGTTTGTGCTTTGTAATAATTCTTTTTATTGTTTTCAGTGCCAGAGTCACAGTAATTTAGCCATTGTTCTCAAACAGTCTTTATTTTCCTTATAACACCTGAACTCTGAGAATGGCTACCTGTAATTTAAAATGTACATTTAAACCCTGCTGTTTATTATATGAAGCCTAAGACTTCTGACTTTCAGATGTAAGATAGAAATATGTTAATTAGTTTGAGGAAATTTTCATTCCTCCAGTGATTCTAAACCTTTGAACGATAGACATTTAATCTAGCAGGGGAGAAATCAAATGCCAATTGGACTTAGGACTTTACTTTTTTGATGGCACTGGGGACTAAATCATGGACCACAGACAACTGGTCTACCTGAGTCCTATAGCTTTATTATTTAATTTTTTTATTTTGAGATAGGATCTCATTAAATTGTATAATCAAGACTTTAATTGGTAGCCCTCCTGCTTCAGGTTGAGAGCCATTTGATGTGATACAGGGGACTGGACAAAAGTCCTCTGCAAGAGCAATAGTGCTCTTAAACACTATGCCATTCCTTCAGCCCTAGAAAACAGCTCTTGTTTGAAAAAACTACCAAGAGTTTCAGGAAGGGCTCTCCATGAAGTTAGGGGTCTGTGTTCAACATGACTTTTTCCTCAAACGGCTTGTATCTTTGTGGGTCTCATTTCAATCACACCTAAGAGGAAGTCACTTGTTCTAAGTATCAAAACCAGAACAGGCCTGAGCTAGAGCAGAAGAGGAGCAAGCTAAGAGAGGTTGAAAGAGTAAGACAGAGAGCCACAGTGACAGGTGTGGCATGGGAAGAGGAAGACTAGGCATCAGGCTGGCATCAAAGAAATGATTTGCAGGTGTAGAGCAGCCTTCTGAGTGCTCTTTGACCTGCTCTGCATAGCGCTCAGTCAGAAGATCCCATAGCTTGCAGACCTGAAGATGCTGTCATCTCGTGGGGACTTGGTTCTGGCATGAGTTTCAGAAACATGCTACTCATGCCAACATGTACAACATCCCGACCCCATCCCTTGCTCTATCTTTTGGCAAAGCCCTGTATTCAGACAAGGATAATCCATTTTTAATTTCAGTACTCCCCACTTCTCTGTTCTGTAAGGCTTGTCTTTGTCCTCATGGGTATTACAATGGGTCTGTGGAAAGTTTACATTTAGAAACAACATTCTTTTAACCCAGTCACCAGCAATTTCAGTGTATAATTATTAACCATTCTGTAATGAGAAATCTCTTTGTTGGCTGAAATCATTTGTGGAGTCAGGGGTATGCTACAGTTATCTGCCAGGCCACTCTTTCTCTGCTCATGTGTAGTTATTTCTGGGATACTGCTGGGTGCATTTTCTTTCCAGCAAGAATACAGATGAATGGGAATGGATCATTAAGGGTCATATTGGGGCTCTCTGCTTCTCCCTGTTCCAGAAACAGCCACATCTTCTTGTGCAGTGCCAGCCTCATCCCTTAGACAAGATGGTGAAGGTTGGTATAAACAGATTTGGTCATATTTGGTTCCTGGTTACCAGGGCTGCCTTCTGCTCTGCACTTGGCAGAGTGGAGATTATTGCCATCAATGACCCCTTCATTAACCTCAACTACATGGTCTACATGTTCCAGTATGACTCTACCCATGGCAAATTCAACAGCACAGTCAAGACTGAGAATGGGAAGCTTGCCATCAACAGGAAGCCCATCACCATCTTCCAAGTGGGGTGATGGTGGTACTGAATATGTCTTGGTGTCTTCACCACTATGGAGAAGGCTGGGGGCCACTTGAAGGGTGGGGCCAAAAGAGTCAACATCTCCACCCCTTCTGCCAATGGCTCCATGTTCGTGATGAGTGTGAACCATGGAAATATGACAACTCACTCAAGATTGTTAGCAATGCATCCTGCACCACCAACTGCTTAGGCCCCTGGACAAGTTCATCCATGACAACTTTGGCATCGTGGAAGGGCTCATGACCACAGTCCATGTCATCACTGTCACTCATAAGACTGTGATGACTGTGGGGCTGCTCAGAACATCATCCCTACATCCACTGGTGCTGTCAAAGCTATGGGCAGGGCATTCCAGAGCTGAACGGGAAGCTCACTGGCATGGCCTTCCGTGTCCCTACCCGTAATGTATCCATTGTGGATCTGATATGCTACCTGGAGAAACCTGCCAAGTATGATGACATCAAGAAGGTGGTGACACAGGCACCTGAGGACCCACTGAAGGGCATCCTGGGCTACACTGAGGAACAGGTTGTCTCCTGTGACTTCAACAGTAACTCCCACTCCTCCACCTTTGATGCTGGAGCTGGCATTGCTCTCAATGACAACTTTGTAAAGCTCATTTCCTGGTACGACAATGAACACTGCTATAGCAACAGGGGCATGGACCTCATGGCCTACATGGCCTCCAAGGAGTAACAAACCCTGGACCACTCACCCCAGCAAGGACACTGAGAGCAGGAGAGAGGCCCTTGGTTGCTGAGGAGTCCCTGTCCCAACTTGGCCCCCAACACTGAGTATCTCCCTCATAATTTCCATCCCAGACTCCCATAATAATAGGAGGGGCCTAGGGAGCCCTCCCTACTCTCTTGAATACCATCAATAAAGTCCACTGCACCCAAAACAAAAACAAAAACAAAACAAAACAAAACAAAACAGAAACAAAACAAAACGGAAACAAAACAAAACAGAAACAAAACAAAACAAAAGGGTCATATTGGTTGAGATTTGAGGTGAGGTGGCCTTGGTGGACCTTATATTGATACTATATTACTCAGGGTGTCTTATGACCTAGCCTGTGGAGCACTGAACTTTTGCCTCATGCTCAAGAGTACATGGAGAGAGCTGCTCATCTGTGACCAGTTAGTTCTTAGCTCAGCGCCTGTTTGCCTGACTGGCCATTTTCTCAGTGTGTGTTGTAGGTCCAGTGCTCATTGCCTTACTTGGAAGGCCACTGGGAAGCTTTAAACACTGCTTGCCAACCTTCCTAACACGTGACCCTCTAATACCGTTCCTTGAGTTGTGGTGACCCCTCCCGTTTTTTTGAATCTTCGTAACTGTAATTTTGCTACTGTTATGAATTATAGTGCAAATAACTGATATGCAGGATATCTGATATGAAACTTCCAAAGAGGTTGGGACCCATAGGTTGAGAATCTCTGATCTAAACTACATTGGGTGTGTAGAGACATGTGCAAACATGTACTCTCTTCATCCTACCTGGCTCTCAAGGTAGAGGTTACCATTCCTATCTTCACCTCAGTTTCTTCATCAATGAAAGGAAGCAAGCATCTGCATTATGGCTAAATAACTTTGAATCACTCTGTGGTCCAGAGTGGGTCAGTCATTGTGTTAAATCAACGATAGTATCTGTTCTCATGGGAGGAGGCAGAGACACGCTTTTTTGGCACAGTCAAGAGGTTGTAAGGGTGGATCTATTGGCAAAGGCCACTGAGGCGATGCTTCCCAAGTTAGAGCAGTACTCAACCTGGGTAACTCTGTTATATAGCAAAGAGATTTACTGTAAGAATACTTGTGCAGCCAAGAATTCATAAAAGGCAAGGAAATTAAAACTTTGGAAAGTAGAAGTGACTGCTAAGAGGGGAAAAATCAATTAAAGTCCAACAAGAGCTGCACACAAACTCACCTGTTCCCTCAGGTGCCGCACTTCCTCAGTATTAGGGAAATTTGTATGCAACCACCTCACATCAGAAGCTTTAAAAAGCCATTAATTTTAGCATTATTTTTCTGTTTCAAAACCAAAGTGAGGATTATAAACAGTTTAAAGAGCTTTAAAACGCTAGCAACATCCACCAGAGACCTCAGTGAATACCCACAAGAATACAAAACCGGACAAGGTTCTGTTTCATTCTGGAAAGCCCCCGAACCTTCTACGTCTCCACGCCTTGATGTTAGGAGCTGTGGAAAGGCAGCTGTCTCCTGGGGCTTCCATCAGGGCTTCACTGGAAGTGAAGTGGGTTGGGTGAAGAAATGAGGCAGACCTGAGTTCTCTGTGTTTCTGATGGTTGGAAGCCGACTTCTAGATTATCTCACAAACACATAGAAACATAAAAAGGAGCAAAATTATGCAGAAGCACATAAATTATGTAGATGATGGAAACCCGATGCAAAGCATGATATGTGCACATAATAGCATATTTCCCTAGGGCCTAATTGCATCCTTTGGGTAACTTCTGAAGCAGCTGAATATTCAGAAGAAAGCAAATTTATTATAATTGGAAAAATACCACAATAAATAAGGTTGTAAGAATAAATTCATATTGTATTAGAAGCTGGAAATTCACAATTTGGTCATTTTCCCCTAGTTTGACCAAAGCCCAAGCCACACAGTGCATAGTTATGTTTTAGGTTCAGCAAGGACTTCTTTCCCAGATACCTAAGCTGGGCAAAACCTATACAGTCATTCAATAGATACGCCTTTATTTTTGCAATAGTACCCATTTTTTAGCCCGGAGTTCTCTCCCTGGACCCTGTGACTTGACATGAGAGACTGAATGAAATTAGTGAAGACTTCCCTTCCCAGGGTGAGAACAACCAGAACTTATCCTTTAAAAGAGTTTTCTCAGCAATCGCCAGCCATCTTTTGCCACTAGTTTCACTGGGCTGCCGCAAGCAGAGGGATGGGTTTGATAGGTATATATATTGGAAACTGGGGAGCTAGGGTTGTGTTCACTGGAGGATGCTGGCCTATGGGTTTCACCTGAGGACCTGGTTTGGCTTGCTCTGGTTGGACTTGAGTTGGAAGCAGGAATGAAAAGGGAAGAAAAGGGCTTTTGTTAATTAACTTCTGAGCATTCTGAGTCAATTTCTGTGGAGAATATGGGGTCAGAGTTCAGTTTCTGCAGATGGTATAGCATACATATTCAGCTTTCTATAAGTAACTATGAAAAATATCACAAAAAAAATTCTAAGGTCTTCGAGAGTGCCAGGGAGCTGACTCCATTCAGAGATGGAGAGATGGGAGGAATGTTTGACTGTGAGTGAATGCTTCCTACTGGTCACCTCCAACTGCTGTAAAGCAAACAAAAATAAGCAAACAACGAACAAAAATCAAAACAAAACTAAAAATGTACCATGTACAAAGGATCCTAAATAACAGAAATTAATTGTCTTGCAGTTCTCAGGAGTAAAAGTCTAAGAAGAAAGTTGCTTCCTTCCAAGGGCCTGAGAAGTTTCTTTGGAGCCTGAATTTTAGCTTTTGACCCCAGCAAGGTCCTTGGCTGATCCACAGCCCCCCTCCCTATCTTCACACCACCCTTCCTTCATGCATGTTTTTCTCTTCAAATTTCCTCCTTTCTCAAGGGCACTAGTTATGGTGGATCGTGGCCTTAACTTGGTCATCTGCAAAGATCGGAATAACGTCACATTGACTTGCAGCTAGGACTCCAGCATCATATAGGGGACTGTTGAAC
The DNA here is from genome assembly GCF_900095145.1 of Mus pahari. Classification (NCBI taxonomy): domain Eukaryota; kingdom Metazoa; phylum Chordata; class Mammalia; order Rodentia; family Muridae; genus Mus; species Mus pahari. Next base: position 105,374,003 of record NC_034590.1, read on the forward strand.
CTGTAACACACTTAAACGAAGTTCTGTCTCTTTAGAGCCTGGAGTTCGTGGAACCAAGTGGCAGATAAGGCCAGAGTACCAGCAGGGATCTTTGGGATCACCTGTCTCAACTTTGTGAAATATTCCCCAATGTCTCTATGACTTTGTTTATCTGTAGACAAGCTAAGATGTCTCCATGGAGTTGTAGAAGGACACAGGAAAACTAACTGATTTTAGCAGGAACTGGAGTCACTTTTTATTTGCAAAAGTCATTTGTATGTGTGTGTTTAAAGTACAGTTGATCTATAAAAGGTATGAAGTTTAGGTTAGTGTATTCTCTATGAACCCCCAAGTTATTCACGAACAATAACTAGATGACGATAGCATCCTCTACATTCAGAGACACCTGTCAACCATGGTGGGAAATGGTCAGAGCTGTTAATCATGGAGGACAGTCAAGGGAAGGAACTACAGATGCATTGGCTGGGGATATGCTTAGGGCTTCACAGCCAACATGATGTGGATGCCTTCAGTTTGGTTACTGTTTCTGGAGGAGGCTGTCCATCACATGAGTTCTATACTAGGACCAAGGGACATCTGGCAACTTGTCAGTTGATTTTTAGAGTAGATTCCAAAAGAAGCAGAGGCCAGGAAAAAAATTACACAACTTCTACTAGAAGTCATTGACATCCCTGATGCCTGAGAGTACAGATCAGTTAGCTGTGAGCAGCCACCTCTCTACAATGATATATGTCATATATACATACAGTGATATATACTCATGTGTATATGTCCAGACACACACGTGAACACACCCACTGCTTTGTGGATTTAATCTATAATCTGGAGTTTAAGTGAATCCATAAGAATTTCTAGGCAAATCCTAAGTTACCTGCCTTTGTCTCTATTGCCAAGACTTTCTGGGCACTGAGCGTGGAGTTATCTTGTGCCACTGAATGGTGCTGGCTATTTACTAAAGCTGGGAAACATTTCTAATGCTTTCCAGTGAATGATAGGAATGGCTCCTGTGCCCATAGTCTTGCAAACGGCAAATGGTTTTACATAACCAAGACCATCTGCAGATTGTAGAACATATCTTGGCTATGGTGACAAGCACTTACCTTGGAGCATGTGTCTATGAGCTAACTTCCTGGGTCACCAGCTACCTCTCCTGTCCTCTTTGGAACAAGATTTGGGCATGCAAACTGCTGTGGCCCGTGGGATACAAGTAGCTCAACTCCTAATCCCACAGTATCCCACAGTGCAATAAGAGTACCTGGGTATACAGCTCAGCCCAGAGTTACTGATGACATGCAAACCCATTCTATAGCCCTCTCTTCCCCCCTCCTAGGAGCTCAGATGTCCCCAAAGTACAAAGCTTGACTCCGTCTTTCTTCCTAGCTGTGATGGAAACAGGGATTAGCGAGATGCTTGCGGAGAAACCTCATCTATGAAGTTATGAATGAATAATTCTAATTTCTCACAGAGTTCTGAGAAATCAGTTTGTTTTTTACATAGAAATGCAATATGTTCTTGTGCTCTCTATATGCGATTAGAATTTTTCCCTCTACTTGGTACCCATTTCATTACAGAATGGAATTTCCAGCTTATATTTTTGGACTTGCGTCACCTCATGCATTTCAATGTCTGTGCCCCAAATCCCTCCTTCTATAGGGCACATCCTCCCCACATCTTTCCTTTTCTTCTCACATTGCTTTGGGGTGTGGGGAAGTGGGTGGAGAGGTCTTCTTTACAATTCCCACTCTCATCAAAGCAGACACCCAACCATCTCATGAATGTATTTGGAGGAATGTGCCAATTTCTAAGACAAATGATGATTGCTTAGCTCTGCTAAGAAAAATGGAATTGCCACGCGGGTCTCGGCAGTCCTGTGTAGATGAAGCAGAGATTGTGCCAATGCACCGTGGTGAAAATATCCATCTGAGAAGGGCAAATCAAGGTCGTTGAGTCCAAAAGGAGCAGGGACTTTGGGAGAGATTTCCTCAGAGAGAAATCAGACTGCCTTGGGATTTGAGGGAGATAAGAGCAAAGGGCAGGAATTGGAGGCCGGTGCAGGTTGCTGGCCATCCAATGCAGCAGGAACTGCACTTGTGGGTGGGAGTCACTGAACGAACCATATGGTGCAGAGACCCAGTAGAGCCACCATGGGCAGCTCCAGTGGGCTGAGCAAACACTTCACAGTTGGATTTATCTTAGAGAAAGGCAAATTTTAACTTCAGAACACTTTTCCTCTTCCATAGTGTGTGTGTGTGTGTGTGTGTGTGTGTGTGTGTGTGTGTGTGTGTGTGTGTGTTTAAGGCTTGGCAGAACACTTCAGGTCCCTGAGCTTGTATAGGTGGGGGTGTGTAGTCCATGAGAGGTATACTTGGGGATGGATACAGGGAGCTGCAGGAGGTTGGTCAGTCAGCCCATCTGGAGGATGTATTTTGCATTAAAAGACGTGATCCACTTCATTCTTGTTTGGAATGAGATTATCCAATTTGTGACCTCCATGAGTCCATTCTCTCTCCCTGTTGTGCCCCTTGGTCACTGCCTCGTTCATTAACACCTTGGCCAGAAGAAGGGGGAATTGGAGAAGGCAGTTGATTTATATTTCAGCAGTCTGGTTGGCTCATGGGGCAAAAGCGCTGTGCTAATGAAACCGAGGTCAAAAGTAGGAGCCCCAGGTGGGCCAGTTAGTTTGAATGCCTTGGCTGGTCTCAGACTAGAGCTCCAGCCTGGCTTGTTGGCTCGTATGTGCATTCTGATGGCTGAGAATAAGGGGTTGTTGGCATACATCTGTTTGTGGCATCAGAAAAAAAAAATCACCAGTGCTGGTGTCTGCTGGTTTGTAGTATGCTATCCTGGTGCCATAGGTCAGTGCCAACAGCCAGTATGGTGAACGATCTGTATGCAGCCAGTATGGTGAACGATCTGTATGCAGTAGACTGTGACTCTTGCGATTCATGGATTCTCAGTCACTATGGTCAGCAACCTCTCATAAGGAGCTTCAATATTTAATAAGCTACGGGCAGTGTGTCAAGCAGGCTAGCCTGATTGGCCTTTCTCTCCAGCGTTCACTGATTTCAGAAAGGCTCTGCCCTTTGCACTGGGGTGCGATGACCCTACTGGGAAGGATGGAATCCACATTTTAGACATGTGCACCTTCTTATTTAAGGCAAGTGTATTTATGAATCTGTTGCTATTCTTTGGCCATGAACTAAGACCTCAGATTGAGAACTGATCAGTTTTAAGAAAAAGGTAACACACACAATGCCTATGCTAACAACATTTATGTGTTGCATGTGAATATGTGAATATGCATGACTACACATATGAATGCAGAGGCCAGGCCAGGCCATCGAGTGTCTTCCTCTATTGCTGTCTACCCCATTGCCTTGAGACAAAATTCCTCACTCACCCAGAAGCTCAATTCTTTTGGCTACGCTGGGTGAGACTGGAAAGCTCCTGGGATCTGCATCTCTGCTCTCAGTGCTACATGGACAGACATCCCTGACTTGATTTTGTACAAGTGCTGGGATTTGAACTCTATGCTTCGTGGTTGGAGAACAAGCACTCTGACTCACTGAACCCCTCCTTAGCCCCACTAATAATAAATTTGTAGGATCATGTATTCAGCTGGTCCACATAGGCCCTGCTATTATTCCCCAGGCAGCAAGGTCTCGATTGTCCTCCCAGAATTCTGGGAGGGCACTGTGGACCACATTATGAATGTTTAAAAGTCTGTCTGTCTGGGCGGTGGTGGCACACGCCTTTAATCCCAGCACTTGGGAGGCAGAGGCAGGTGGATTTCTGAGTTCGAGGCCAGCCTGGTCTACAAAGTGAGTTCCAGGATAGCCAGGGCTACACAGAGAAACCCTGTCTCAAAAAGTCAAAAATAAATAAATAAATAAAAAATAAAGTCTGTCTGTCTGTTATCTATCTATCTATTATTTTTTCTATTAACTATTTACTCATTTATTTTGCATAAACTGCCTATCATTTATCTATTACCTATCTAAATAGGTACAAATATTACATATGTTGTATGCATAATTTCACAACATATAAACATTTATAATTATAGTATGCATTGTGTGTGCATGTTTGTGTGTGTGCATATGTGTCTCTGTATTTGTTGTATGTATACTGTGTTTGTGTGTGTGTGTGTGTGTGTGTGTGCATCTACCTATTCAGCTATGTCTCTTCAGTCATGAATTTGGCTCATAGATAGAACTACAACTACCCAAGGGTCTGATGAGGGATAGAAATCTAAGCCCTTCAAAACATTTTAGTTCAGAAACTCATAGACCTTGCTCAGTAAAAGAAAGGCTCTAGGTCCAGTTTTCTTCCAGAAAACTCAGCCATCCTTCTCACAGAATTTTCATCTTTTTTTCACTGAAATTTTATTTTTCATTATATTTTTTTCTCCAGGGAGGCAGCAAAAGCAGGCAAAGGGAGGCGCGTAGGAGAAATCGCCTGGCTGAGATTAAACAAATCTCTCTGGCCGTGTGTCCATCTGCCCACCCATCTGTGAATAACCTGTAATTATTAATAATATGAGTGATGTCATGAGCATTTTGGCAAGGATGCCAAGCCCCAGAGACCACTCTGGAACCAGGCGGCTGAGGACAAAGCCCGAATGGTCTGCATGTTTGTGCTGGAGCCCGGGGTGAGTCTGGCTGGCTGACGCCTGCGTCTGCCAAACCCTCTCGGCAGTAGCACCGAACATATTGGGCTTTCTCATCAACTTCCAATGAGACCAGTCTGGCAGCCTCTCAGAAGAACACCTCTTATATAAAACATGTTGAGCACACAATCCCTCAAAAATGTCATTCAAAGGACACATGGTTCTGAGTGGGGCCACCTTCAACTTACTGAAAGCACAGTATTTGAAAGAACACAAGAGCCAGGGTCACACCAGGGGATGACAAAGGGGAGAACAATGTGAAGGACATTGTCCTAGGACCCAGGTTCTGTTTTTCTGCAAAACATTTAAATATCTGGGACATGGGAAGATATAATCCCAAAGGTTCTCAGGAAAAGCTACCCCTAAAAATGCTAGGATGCTATGATATTCCAGAATAAATTCTACGAGACTGTATACTAGGGTCTAAGTTGCATCAGTATTAGCCATGCTTCAGGCTGTGGACTGGGTTGTCTGCATATGGGACAAGAGTGGCGTTCTAGTGCTCTGGGTAGGCACAGGTGACCAGGTACCAGTAGGATGGTGTGGGGTGCCCTCCTTACTATCCATGCTGTCCAGATACCTCTTCTCTTGGTCTAATTTCCTTAGCTTCTTCCTTTCTCCTTTCCCTTCCTTCCACCTTACAACTTGGACAGGGTCTAGCCTCCTTGGGAAGTCCTATAATGCCAGCCACTTCACATCAGGGTTTTGTTTTGCTTGTCACCTTAGCACCCGTTCAGAAACCCTGTCCTCTTGTGTGCCTCAATTTAGCCCACTTTCTCTGGTGTATCAGGTGACCCTTCTGCATCCAGGAAAAACCAACATGTCTTCATAGAGTGGCTATGGGCTACCTGGTGGCTAGCTGGACACCCAATCCTTAGATCTACAAGCCCAAGTCCTTCCGACTATTTCAGTACCCAGACCCTTCCCCTATCAAAGCTCTGCTTGTTCCCCTTGCTATCATTGGCTTTTTCAGATAGCTGGGTCTTAGGAAACAATACAAACCTTTCTGGTCACCACCTTTGGGTGGTGGAAGTATCATGACCTTCATGTCACCAGAAAGAAAGAAGACCCCCTGAAGTTTTCCAGTAAGAAAAGCTTCCTGGTTGGGTCAACAGTCAACATGAGACTAGAATCATATCCTCCTAACTGTAGAGTGGAAAGACTGTAAAGTGTGGTGGATTTGGGAGGGAGGGCTCTAATACCGTTCCCCAGGCTGAGGGCTTGACCAATACACGTTTACCTTCTGCCAGTGCTCACAGGTTGCATTTCCCCTATCCTCTCTGGCTCAGTCATGATCATCTCAGGGGATGCGTCTCTGTGTTGAAGTGTCACCTTCTTATAAGGATGCCAGTCAGACTGACCCAAGAGAACTTGTTTCACTTTAACTACTCTTTTAACAGCCCTGTGTCCCAATACAATTCCATTCTGCAGAACAGGACTGGGGGTAGTCTGGGCTGTGATGCAGCACGGTCCATACATGAAGAGCAAGGTAGTGGGAAGCCCCCACAAGCCTTGGACTTCCATGATGTACCATCACAATTTCCTCCGGCTGTAAGGAGTTTTTGCTTTTCTTGCACTAAAGAGATATGAAAGAAACATGACACGTGTACTTCCCACACCTCTGCCCTCTCCCGCCTTCAGTCTTGAGAGGGTAGAAAGCACACAGTCGGAGTTCCTCACCAGACACAAGTGATAGTGCCTTGGCCTACTCCAGAACTCTGTGTAAACATCTCCTTATAAACCTAGGAGCCTCTGGTATTTTATGATAGCAGCACAGGCAGACAGAGAGACAGACAGTCAGACAGTCAGACACCTTATTTCCTACTCATATACCTTTGCATTGGCTGAACTTCTGCTTCTGACCCCTCTCCCTACCAGACATCCCCATGGCTCATTTCCTGTCAACTTGCGATATCAGTTCAAATAGCAGCCTACCCCAGTAGCTGCCCCAACCAATACAGAAAACAACTCTTTGTCTTGTGTTTTCCTTCCCTGGGGTCCCACCACATGACTCTGCACGATGCCTATTGATGTCTATCATGCTTTTACTATCTTCTTCCCCGACATTAAGGCTCAGACCACAAATTTTGGCTGTCATGTTCCCATGTTCCATTTTGGCATGTCACTTTCTTGGTTTGGAGAAATGTTGGGAGGGTGTGACCTGAGCCCACACTTACTCAATGCAAGATGCTCAACAATGCAGAACACTAGATTCGAGTCATGTAAAGATGGTCAAATGCCACCTTCCACCCATAAAAGAGGTGGGGATAGTATAAAGTACTGTGGATACGGTTTGCCTGTCCCAGGCCTGGAAAAGATGTTGGTTCCAGGGAGGGGTGGAACGTGTACTTGAGCAGCAGAGCCCAGACAGAACATGATTAGTGTGTGAATCTCAGCAGAAATGGAGCATTTCAACTAGAGAGTTGTAACAATGACATTGGTGACCACAAGCATTGAAACTTACCCTTTGGGGGAAAAAAAAGCTATGTCCCTGCCTGAGTGGATTAAAAAGAATCAGATCTTACAAGATGCTGCTTGGTAGACATCCAGCTACAGATAAGAAAGGATTAAGGCTTGGGAAGGACAACAGATAAAGCATGCTTCATTTAAGGAATCAGATAACATGTCCATTGCTTTTGATAAAAAATATAAAACCTAATGGATACATGTCACATTAATTAAACTTCTTAAGTAGGGTCATATAACACAGCATGAAGACATTTAAAATAGTGTAAGAAATTAGCAGTGGGAAAGGGTGGACATGGACAGGGAGACAGTGGCAGGGAGCAACAGTGGCCCATCAAGAAAAGCAGGAATCACAACTCAGATGAGGGCACAGGGAAGCTTGTTAGTAAGAGTAAACAGACATATGGGCAGCTCTTTTGCCAAAGCAGGAATTTCCTGTCACCATGAAACATTTTCTGAAACTGGAGAAGATATAAATAAAAATCATAAAACCTTCCAATTAAAAGATTACCCTTTGATCCAGACACACAAGCTGGCAGACACCGAACAAAGCCCTAAAGAAAAGCTAAATTAACTTCAAAGGGCAGAGGCTTTGTTTGGGGGGGGGGCAGGGCTCCATTCTCTAACAGTCAGAGGAGTCAGAGGGAAGAATTAGAAAGTTGAGAAGTAAGAAACACATCAGCGAAGTACTTCTTTGAAAATATGTATACAAACAATCCCATGTACAATCCTGGGAGGAGCTCACAAAAAATAAAATAAAATAAAATAAAATAAAAATAAAGGCAAAGTAAACAAAAATCAAATTAGAAATGAGAGGCGGGGCCCAACAAGGATCTACCTCTCAGGAGCATGTGTCTCTCTCTCTCTCTCTCTCTCTCTACTTTGCTGCGCTTTCCCAGGTTTGCACATACTAAACGGTTTCAGGCATGGCACAGCCTGCCTTGGGCGTGCGTGGTGTGGCTAGGTACCCTGAGAGTAAGGTGCTCTTGGTGGGAGGATTCACTACTTCTCAACTGAGGAAAAACCCGTGTGGTAACTCAATGCTTGTGTTGCATTGGAGTGGCTTTGCATCACAATCAGTTCCAAGAAAGTGATTTTTAAAGTTAGCTTAAGAATGGCGTCTCACCTCGCAGCCCAGGAGAACACTGGTGTCTTCCTTTGGGTGGTACTACACCACCCTAGTATCCCACAAAGCCTTTGGGTATCATCTTTCCTGTGTTCAAGGCAGTGTGGGCTGATATTGGAAGGCCTAAAATAGCATCTGTGGGCTGAAAGTGGGAAAACAAAATTAAAATAAGAATGTTTATATAAAATAGGAGAATTCCACTAGCACGGCCAAAGCAACCATATGTTTAAGTGACAGAATCCATTAGTGGGCTTATGTGCAGGACTGGCTAAATAAGCTGTCAAAACTGGAGGATCCTTTCCTGCACATTCCCCTACACATGTGCCAGTCCAAAGCATCAAGACACTTCACAGAATGCATGGGAGCCTCCCGTGTAGGATGTACTGAGCCTTGCAGAGTGACTGGCATATATATGGGTAAATAAACACTGGGGTAAGGGCACTCATAAGTGGGGAAGTGTGGGGACAGTTCTGAGCTAGCTGATAGAGGTGACAGGTTCAGAACCACACAGGTTACTGGCGGAGAGAAATCTGGGTGAAAACCCTGACCTTAGTAGGACATCAGTAGGTCTCTAATGGTGCCGGAGTCCTTCCGAGGCCTAAGGGAGCCATCCTATTCATCCTTGTTGTTCCTGGTAGTCTGAGGAGAGCTAGGACAGAGCCAGGCCAACAGGACCCCATCACAGTCCCACTGACTACCCATCTATGCTTGGCTTTGCCTTGTTTACCTTATGTAGACAAGGGAACCTAGTGTGCTTATAGTATGAGTGCATGGATTTTTGTGCATACACATGCAATTGTATACATGCATCAAGTATGTCAAGCAACTGGGCCACTAATACAGTGAGATGCAGTATCCCAGCCCCTCCTATCAGGCCATGTGGGTCTGGCTTCAGTGCCGGCCTCTAAGCCCATAGGCCAAACTCCAGTCCCTGTAAGCAAAGGTGGCTCCTGGCCACCCAGGGCTCCTGTTGCTAGGAAACGGCTCCCTTTGATTGTGTATGTGGAGCATGCCTGTGTTTGTCTTTGGCTCTCAGAAGGACAAAATTCACCATGTGGCGACAGAGAAATAATGCTGAAAAGTACGTTAAAAATGAAAGAGGTGCCAACTGGCACTCTGGATTGCAGATGCTCCCCTTGCTGTGGAGCCTGCCACTTGCAAAAGCAGGATCATTCCAGGGCTTCCTGAGCATCACCCAGGCATGGGCTTAGGTTGCATTCCTGGATGCCCCTCTGCAGGTCCACTGTCCTACCTACCCATCTTTGTGTACTTGAAGTACGTGGCCAAGTGTGTGGATTCACGGTGCAAAGTCAGGGGCTGCTGTCCTGCTTTCTGTCCCTGCTCTCTCCCTCCTCAATTAACCCAGGGGCATAAGAAATAGGGCAGACAATAGGAAAGTGTGAGTCTCCATTTAGTGTCTGGGAAGGGGGCACTGTGTGGACTGCTGTCCACCCCAGCTACTCGAGTCAGGAAGTGCTAGACAATGACAGTGACTTTTGAAATGGATCTAGTGTCTTCTGCCTACCTGTGATAATGTGGGACTGAGGCTGGGGAGATCGGTGAGGGTGACCTTGGAGGGAGAGGCAGGAGAAAAACCAGGATTTCTTGCCTTGCTGCAGGAAGAAGAGTGGGCCCTTGTGCCTGCTGCCTTCTCAACTCCAAGTCTGACTCCTCAAACCTCAGGCCATTCTCATGTGCCAAGACCCTGGCGTCCTGGCCCCCAGCAGGCCTCGGCTCCAGTTGACTCTTGGCTTTGAACTCCGGGACTTGCTGCTTTGTTACTACTTGACAGCTCACTTGGCTGACCTCCTCCAGGGCTCCAAATTCATCAGGCCAACAAGGTGCGAGCATGGCCACGTCCTGCTTGCCTCTTTGTCTGTGGCTGCTGCTTCCAGGGTCTTAGCAGGTGCTTGGCAGTTCCTCTGTGGTCTGGGGGGAAGCAAAGCCAGAGGGCCCGAAGAACCTTTTCAAAGATTTATTTCTATTATTTTTTATTTATCTGTACATGTGCATCTCTGTGTATGTATGCCACATGTGTGCTGGTAGGGTTCCCTAGGAGAGTAGAGGAGGCCACTGTATCCCCTGGGGCTGGAGCTATAGGCTGTTGTAATGCACCCAACATGAGTACTGGGAATCAAACTCTGGTCTTCTGCAAGAGTAGCACAGTGCTCAGTGCTCGTGGCTGCCGAGCCACCTCTCCAGCTCTGTTCGGAACCTTTTAATAGTATGCACATGTGAATGTTTTTTTTTTTTAAAAAAAAACAAAGTAAACCCACCCACAATAGGTTTTAATCATGGAACATTATAGAAAAGGCTATAATAATAATTAAAAAAAATCCCTGGAATTCAGAAAAGCACTGTTATTATTAGTTAACAGCCTGGTGTGTTTAAAAGCCTTTCTCACACACATTTGTATGCTTGTTCACAACATCTTCACATCTAAAGAATAAAATTTTAGAAGTAATTAGACTAAGTACAGTAGTATTCCAGGTTTTGATGGTAAAAAAAATATTGAATTTTTTTATTGATGCTTAAAGATGTAGTTTTAGTATGATTATTGGCAATATTGTGCTGTTTTCCTTTTTCTCTTTATGATTCTTTGGTTGTAGAGAATCCTCAGGTTAAGCTTGAGTCGGTACATGCCTGGGGGGATGCGTGTAGACTCTGCCAGCCGACTCCTCTTGTCTAGCTCCTTGTGTAGGCCCAAACTGCAGCCTGCCTCCTCTGGCAGATGGAGGCATGCTTGGTGAGGGCCGACCACTGCTGAACGCTGGGAAGCTTTCTTATGCATCCCAATCACAGAAACACCTGTGCTAAATACCTCTGTGCACACTGGATCGGGTCTGTGAATATGCGGGGTGCCCTGTAGCCTCTGAATTTCTCACTTCTCCACAGTTAACAGCTGCAGGTGTGCACAGTGGGGGCTGCTGAGGTCTGATGAGGGGCCCTGTGATGAGAGTTCTGAATCTAGGATGGCACATTTGTCTCCCCAGTGGCTGCACCCCACATTATCTCTGTTTTCAGAGAGTGCGGAGGAGAGGAGGTCTACCTCTTCAGGCCCACCTGGTGGCTCACAGCAACCTGGGAAGAGAGCAGAACTCAGAGGTAAGTGATCCCAGAAGGTAGGAATTCCACAGGGGCCAGGCTGCCCCAGATGTGGTATCACCCAGTAGGGAATGTAGACAGACAATGTAGGAGAAGAGAGAGTGAGCGAGTCAGAGAACTGTGGCCTTATCTGGCCCATGGACCAGGGTTTTTTTTGGTTATGACTTATTAAATGTCCAGAATGTTTGTCTGTTTAGTAGACTTTCCAACTTCTATCAGACCACAGAAGACTATCCTCCAGGGTCCACAGCCCCTGTCTGCTGCTCCATTACTGGTCACTCCATTTGAAGGTGATGCCCTGGCATGGTTCCCATGCTATCAGACTTTGCAGTGGGGAAGTGATCTGGTGGCAGGGATGATCCTACCAAACCATTGTGGTGGTTTGAATGATGGGAACCTCATAGGCTTATATATTGGAATGCTTGATACCTGCAAATCCATCTCTGTCCAGCACCACTGTAGTCCTTGTCCAGGTCAACTGACGTCCATGTTGGATTAAAAAAAAAAAAAAAAAAACCAACAGGGCATTTGGTCCCAGGCATGCCATTGCAGCAAAGTACATAGGTGGATAATCTCACCCTTTAAATCTGATTAGATCTTGGCATATTGCCTGATCAGTTTTACATTCCTTTGAATAAATGCTTGAGGACTCTGGAAAAAAGGAAGAAAGGCTTGTCATGTAGGTCAGAGCACGTGAGGTGGGAAGCCAATCACTGTGTGGCCCCAGCTGGCCCCGTGTCGTCCAACCTCTGGAAGTGCCCCCAAGTTCCACAGAAACTGGTGAGCCTCCTTGAGTCGTTTTGGTAAACTGTTTTGGGTAAAAGACAGAAATCCATCAAACAGCACACAGATTAACTTATCACCCAGTTAAACGGGCTGTCAGAGTGGGGCGGCTGAGCCTGGCCCACTGAATTCAAATGCATGTAAATTTCCCTGGTGGCAGGAAAGAGGATGGCAGAGCTGTCAGCCAGTGACATGTGGAAATACATTAACGGTGTTTAAAATATATTTGAAGGGGCTGGCTCATATTTTGATAACACACTCGCCGACAAATGATTTGTGGGAGATAGAAAGCCTGACCTCATCTCTATTCCAGAGGAGTCTTTGTAATGAGTCCCTCCCAGGATGTTGGGGGTTTCAGAGAAGTTGACAATTAACAATGCCTGTCTAAACCACGAAGGTCCCCTGTGTGGCTGATATATGCAGCGGGGGTTCTCCCAGCCCTACCTGTCAGCAGCACTCCAGCTAACAAAAAGAAGGCATTACCAATTTCAAAAGAGCCAATTACAGTGTGGTGTGGACCTGTGCGAGGCTCCACAACCCCAGCAAAGGCAGAAGATCCTTTCAGTTCTTGGTTCTGAGCCAGAAACTGGGTGTCCTTGACTGAATACAATTATGCTCAAGTTTAAGAGAAGACAGTTCTGAGCATGGTCATGTTGGAAATAAGCTAATAGCAAGCTGTAGAGACCAGGGGAAATGAAGCAATTGTTACTATCCCACTCTCCAGAAGATCTAGAAAAGGCAAAGATGGCTACTATGATGCTTTGGGGGAAAAACTTCAGTTTCTATAGATTTTTATCTCAACTAAATCTTGTCCTCTTCTTTCATAGGATAGGGTCAATCTATTCCCAAAATTTCTATCTTGTTGGTTTAGAACACAGAACCTTGTCTAATGAATAAATTTTGACTTTCTATCTCAAGAGTTCTGAGACAAGCCAGCTCTAGCTGTCAGAAAAGAGAAAAGGGGACCTAGCTCTTCTTGCTTGTCTGTTATCCTGATGAAGTTTAAACTTTGCCTTATACTGCAAGTGGACTGGAAAGATTGATTTCTTACAGTCCCCTGTCTGACCACCAAGATGCATGACCATTGAATAGCAAATGTAACTCTCTAACCCCCATCTTTCCAGTATCAGTGGACTGACTCCTACAAAGACAAGTGTATTGGTCAGGGTTCTCTAGAGGAACAGAACTTACAGGGTAAATATCTATATGTATAGAAATGGTTATACTAGGATAACTTACAGGCTGTGACCCAGCTAATCTAATGGGTGCCTACTAATGGAATATCAGTCCATGAGGCTGAATGTCTCAGTTGGTCTTCAGTAGATGCTGGAATCCTGAAGAAGTAGGCTCTAGTGCCAGTGAGAAAATGGTCTTGTTAGAGGGAACACGCAGGTGAAGAGAGAGAGAGTGAGAGAGTGTAAGCTTTCTTCTTCTATGTCCTTTATATAGGCTACCAGAAGAAAGTGTGGTCCAGATTGAATGTGGATCTTTCTCCCTCAAAGATACAGATTAGAAGTGGGTCTTCTCACGTCGAATGATGTAATTAAGAAAAAAAAAATCCCTCATAGGTGTGCACAGCCCCATTTGGGTTTTGTTTAATTCCAGATGTAGTCAAGTTGACAACCAGAAATCGTCATAGCAACAAGCGATTTCTTTCATCCCCAGAGTCCTTCATGGTCTCCTAGTCACCTTGCGTCTGGGAGTCCTTATTCCATACCAACCTCCAACTCTTCAGGTCTCTACCAAAACTAGCTACCTTCAAAGCTAGACCTCTTAGGATGCCCTTATCCAACCAAGAAAGAGCTATGCTGTAGCTAGGTTCTTTCTTATCCGGTGGCTTTTCTTAAGGAGACATGAACAAACTTCTGCATATTCTAGAACAGCACGAAAAGCAGAGTGTCTGGAGCTTAACTGGTGTATTGGTCAGAGTTCCCTAGAGAAAGCGAGCTGGCAGGTTAGGTTGGAGGAATGTTTTGAAAGAGGGATAATAGGTAAGGCTTGATAGAAGAAACCTAGGTTCCAGGTTTGACAAGCAAATTCACCTGGTGAGTCAAGTTAGCAAGCTGGGAGGAATACAAAAATATACCCAACAGGAGGTTACTGACTTACCCATGGTTCAAAGGCAATCGAGCAGGCTCCTTATTAAGTGTCCTATTTATTTGGATGGCACTGGAAAATGTTGGACTAGTGTAAAGAAGTCAACATGGATGTGTGCAATTAATTGCTTCTCCTACTATATACAAATCATTTATATTTTTGTCACCCTCACCCTTCCCTCAACTATTGAAGTGTCTCCACATCATAGCTGGCTCGATGTTTAGGGTCTTGTCACCAAAACTGATCTAGATGTGGCTGAGATGCTCCACGTGGTAACAGCTATGAATTGGAAGGCATATGAAGAGTCAAGGGGCATCATAGAGAGGAAAAGAAAGCAAGGGGCTTGTTACAGAAGAGTCACATAATATGGTGACAGGAAGATGGTGTTTGATTTTTTCTGGGTCCATAGAAACAAATGGCCCTGGAGCCTAGATAGCTACCAACCGAAAAAACAGTGCCTTTGTTTAGCTTGATCTTATAGGGGTACTTACAGGAGTATAGATGAAGGGCCATTTACAGGAGTGTGAATGAGCTGTATGACTCAAAGGCAGCCACATCACTGAATAGGCCACCTCAACATTGGTGACTGCTAAGAAAGTCACATCACTAAAGCTCTCTGTTCAACTTGAGGGAAGCTTGGCTGAGGAGTCTCCTTCCCCTAGCAACTATTACTGCTTATGTAACCTTGGGGAGGGGCCATGTGATCTTGTAGCCTTTGAGCTTCCTAAGCTCTTACAAGTTTCCTGTTTCTGGAGCCTTAGGAGCTCCTTCCTCCACCTGGGGAAGGGGGCGTTTCACCCTGGAGGAGAGAGGATGCACATTTTAGTTAGGGTCATATTAATATGTTTGTTCTTCCAAAATCTCTGGAATGTCTTTAAAAAAAAAAAAAAAAAAAAAAAAGAATTTCACTTTAGTCAATGTCTTAATTAGGGTTTACTGCTGTGGACAAATACAATGACCAAGGCAGCTCTTACAAGGACAACATTTAATTGGGGCTAGCTTACAGGTTCAGAGGTTCAGTCCATTATCACCAAGATGGGAGCAGGGCAGCATCCAGGCAGGCGTGGATCAGGCAGAGCTGAGAGGTCTACATCTTCATCTGAAGGCTGCTAGCAGAAAACTGACTCCAGGCAGCTAGGATGAGGGTCTTATAGCTCATACCCACAGTGACATACCTACTCCAAAAAGGCCACACCTATTCCAACAGGACCATACCTTCTAATCTTCCACTCTCTCAGTCAAGCACATTCAAACTATCACAACACACCAGAAGCCTTGGCAACAGTACTTGAACTGAAGTCAACTCAAACTCCAGGTAGGAAATTCCTTGCAAATTCTTTGGTTAGCAAACTGTCTTATTTCCTGAGAATAACCCCTTCTGCTTCTGCGCAGCACCAGCACCAGCACCAGCACCAGCACCAAGAGGTCTGGTTTCTGTCTTCATTTGTGATATGACTAAGTTGAGCTGGGTGGCTCCAAGCCACCTTATGAACTTCTGAAGCTTGGCAGCCCCGGTGTTTTTCGACTGAGCTCTTTCATTCCTTTTGGTTCAGGTTGACTGAACTTCTACTAGCAGAACTCTCTTAAAAACTCCTTTGGCTTTCCATCAGCCTTTCTAGAGTTTATTCTACCCAGCAGTAGACACACTGTGTTCTGAGATACAGCGTTACATGGGCTATCTTGTCTGTTAGTGCAGTATGAGGTAGTATTCTTAAGAGGTGTGGACACTCTGCCTTCTGTCAAAGAGGGCTTTAAAGCATGTTCCCCGACCCCAGGGAGTGAAGGGCTGAGCAGAGAATCTTACAGGTGCTCTCTGGACTTCCTCTTTGTCTTGCTTTACTACTCTGGGCCTCTCTTCTGTTTGGCAGGTATGAAGACCATTTCTTACTTTGAAAACCCTTTCTCAACTGCAAAGACTCTTACTAGGTTCTTTATAACGTCCCTAAACTTTGTGTCCAACACAGAGCAGTTCCTTGACCATTTACTCTGTTTTTTTCCCATTTTATAATAGCTGCCCCCAAAATACTGGGTGGGTCCTTGACAAGGACTGCTGCTGAACAAGGAGACAAGGAGAGGTACCACTGAAGTCTCATGTCAGGCATGCTTCTGCCCTCTGTGAAACTGGAGCTTGCAAACTAAACATGATGGAATGACACTGAAGCTGTTTGATTGATTTCTGCAGTGGCCATCCAAGAGGCCTATCTACTGGTAGAGAAATGAGTGATAGAGTAAATCCAAGGTTCTGGCTTGGATCCCAACAGGAGGCATTGCAGAAAGTAAAAAGAACTCAATGGTGACTCAATGGCAGACTCCACAGAGCTAGAGAAAAAAACAAGGACAACATTTCATTGGGGCTGGCTTACAGGTTCAGAGATTCAGGCCATTATCTTCAAAGTGGGAGAAGGGCAGCATCCAGGCAGGTGTGAAGCAGGCAACAATTTGATCAGTAATTTATACTGAAAGTGAAAGAGCTGTTTTTCCAAGAGCTGGGTGGAGTTGATATAGGATCCCATTAAGAGACATACTATATGATGATTGTCAAGAATACTAGGAATGTTCCCACTAAGCATCTTAGAGATGCAGGAAAAGGGAACCAAAGAAAGCCAAAGAGAGCACATGTGTAAAACCCAGTGGGAATCCGCACAGCTCTATGCTATGGATGAGACTTATTGTGATTCTACCCTATCTCATCTTAAAATTACGTGGACTGTTTCTTGTATGAGCATTTAATAGAGTACCCTGCTCAGACTCTTTTGAAAATTACTACTGCAGCTCCCACTTCATAAAAGAGTGGGTGAAGAAGTCAAATGTTTATGTTCTTCCTTTCTGGAGAGCACTTGTCATATTCCAGTCATGCAAGAGTGTGTAGACACTGCAGGAGAAAGAACAATGAGATGTGAAACTGACTGACCCAGAGCCAGAATGGAAAGAGAATAAAAAGAAACCAAAGGAACGAGAGAAAGGAAGGGAGCAGAACACTAGCACAGGGATTACAGGTGACAGGCCCAGTGGCCTGGAGGCTGCAGCTGGGTTGACACCCCTCTTGCCAGGCTGGGTGAAACAGAGGTTATTGTATACGATTCACAGGAAGCAGGCTTTTGTGCAAAAAGCTGGGTGGGAAGTCCCAAAATATCCATGAAATACCATGAAAAGAAACTGATATAGTTGTGTTAGAGGAGGGAGAAGGCAGGATATTGTCACAGGTAACTTGAGTACAAAGTGACACATGATTCACAAACTAGGAACACAGAAAAACTTTAAAATCATCTATCACACAGCAGGTCCAAAATGTAAGGTACAGAAGAAATGGGCAAATCTATGAAATGGGCAAGAGTCAACGCAGTTCATTCCTCCCTTATTTCTTTTTCCTTCCTTTTTCCCTAGTTAGTAACTAGATAAACAGATAAAATTAATCATAATGTCAAATCATCATCAAAATCTACAACTCTCTCATATATATCTATATGTTCATATTCATGTCTATAGTTGGCCAATCAGTGCACGTTGTGTATGTGTATTAGTTCTCCAAACATCTAAACAACACTTACTTCTTTCAAGGAAGAAGAAATGCTTGAAATGTATTACATGTGGTAATAAGGCAAATCTCAGTTAATTCTGGCTGATTAAATTCGTATTGAAAACATTCTGAGATGAGGAAACCTTTCAAGGCTGGCATATCAGCAATATACTTATAAGTAGATAATATGTCAGAGTCGAGTGTCACAGTGGAAATGAGAAAATGGTTCAAGATAAGTGACAATAATAATCTGCAACCAAGACACATGGGATGCATCTAAAGCCACAATTAGAGGGGGAATCCATAGCTTTAACGGTCCATTAGAGACAAGGGGAGCCTGTACCTTATCCATCTAAGCTAGTAAGCAAATTCTTAAGACAGCAACAAATTCAACCCATAGGCAATGGAAGGAAGTACACAATAAAGAGAAAGGAAGAAACTGAGAACAAGAAGCAACAATGTAGTAGAGAAGAACAGGGTCTCACCTGGTTATTTATATTGTAACAGTGATCATTAAAGAAGAGGCTGTAAAGTTGAGAGAATAGGGGTAAGGAGGTGCAGGAGAGGGGAACAATGTGGGGTGGAAATGATGTAGACACATCACTCATACATGAAATTATTATTACATTCTAATAAAATCAATTCTAATAAAATCAATATTAAAAATGGTATCGTTAATGACTCTTCAGTAAGACAGACCAAGGCAGCCACAGAACATAAAATGCCATCATTGGTTAAAAGATTTGATCATTGTCTCTTTTAACACAATATGGGTCATAGACCTTAGTGTCAAACCCAAAGCTGTAAGAGTTCTAGAAGGTTCCTGGAGGAAGGACCGTCTTTGCCTTAGAAAAAGACTTTTTTTTGGGATTCACATTTCCTAACAAAGATAGCTGGTGAATTGATGAATTAAGTTTGACCAATATTTAGAACAAATTTATCACAAAAACAACATGAAAAGTGAGACACACAGAGAGAAAAGCATAGAAAAGTCCCACACCTTACACAGAAAACAACCTGTACCCAGCGTGAAGTTGTTCCTACACTAACAGCAGGATTGTGCTCTGATGGACTCATCACACTTTGAAAACACAAATTGCACCGGGCAGTGGTGGCACATGCCTTTAATCCCAGCACTTGGGAGGCAGAGGCAGGCAGATTTCTGAGTTCAAGGCCAGCCTGGTCTACAGAGTGAGTTC
>NC_034590.1:105394094-105407382 GCF_900095145.1 Mus pahari
TATATATATATATATATAGAGAGAGAGAGAGAGAGAGAGAGAGACAGAGAGACAGAGAGACAGAGAGACAGAGACAGAGACAGAGACAGAGACAGACAGGCACAGACACAGAGGCAGAGACACACAGAGAGAAACAGAGAGACAGAGAGACAGGAACAGAGAGAGAGACAGAGAGAGAGAGAACATGCCTTTATGAGTGCATTTGAAAACACAAAGAGGATGACTTTTTCAAAAGCATGTTAACATCACCAAGTTAGTAGAACCACCCACCAGCCCCACAGCTGTTAAGCCATTTGAGTTTCTTCTTTACAACACTTCCACAGAAAGGCTGGAGGACCTCACGGGCATGCTGAGCAACTATCTGACAAGAGCACTGCACACACCAACAAGCAAACTTACGAAAACTTAAGTCGGTCCAGGGATTTATGACTGCCTTGATTTACTTTAGTTTGCATATTGAATTTGAGATTGTGACTGTTTTACTGGGTATGGGTAAACTTTTACACCCAACCGTTTGGGGTAATTGGTCTTATATTCTGCCTCAATATTTTAAAGTGTGGTTTGCATATAAGACAGGCACCCACTCAAAGTTGCGTAGGTTGTTGTCTTTTGGCAAATGTGCACACATTTATAAACACCCCCCTAACTGAGTCTAGAGGTCATAGAATAGCCCCATAATGATTCCTCCCCATTCCTGTGCACTCTGCCCCTCACCCAACACCTCTCTCAGCTCTAAGCCACCGTCAATCTGCTTTTTGTTGCTATAGATGAGATTAGTTTTGAGAGTTTCACATTCAGGCCTTGCTTGCTTACAAAGGACTGAAACAACAGGGTTTTAGTTACAACCCTGTTAACTACCATCCCCCTTCCCCAGCCCCACAGTTCCAATTCTATGTGACAGTGAGCTGTGAGTCTCAGCGTCAGGTCTGACTTTTGCTGCTAGCCTTTCAGCCCACACGTCCCTGTACAGTAACACATGCTGCCCTAATCAATGACCAATGTCTCACTTTTCTCAAAGGCCATCTGCTCTGACATCGAAGCATAGAACAGAATCCCCCCCTTGCCTCCTGATAATAAACCTTTACATTGTATTAGGAAAATGGATAATTCAAAGTGAGAAGTGTCCAAACCCAGTGTAGCCAGGAAATCAAATGTGATGTGATGAGAAGTAGAACCTCCCTGGACTGGATAGTGGAACGGGAGGGGTTTCTAAGCTTGGTATTGCTTCCTGTGTATTCCTGTGTACTCCTGCTTCCTGTGTACTCCTGTGTACTCCTGCTTCCTGTGTATTCCTGTGTACTCCTGCTTCCTGTGTACTCCTGTGTACTCCNTCCTGTGTACTCCTGCTTCCTGTGTACTCCTGTGTACTCCTGCTTCCTGTGTACTCCTTGGCTTCTAGAAAGTTGAGACCCAGCCATATACTCCCACTGCTAGGGACTCTATCATCCCTTTTGCCAATTCCTTGCGCACTCTCAAACTATGACAACATAAGTCCCTCCTCATTTAGGTTGCTTTTTGTCACAATGACTTAGAGAAGCAATGACTGCAAATTCCTGGACAGCAGGCCTGTGGAAGCAACCATGGGATGATGTATCCAAGGTGTTTGGGTCAATGTGGGCAGCCTCGGCTGCTCATGTGTCAAGAGCAGACTGTGTCAAGATGGGTTATGCGGAGACTTCAAGTTTCTGCAAAGATGTGATCATGCTGTCCAGATAACCCTCCTCCAATAAGTCAGCGTTTTTTTCTCAGAGAAGCCACTTCAGGTGGTTTCCACATAGGAGCAGGCAGGAAGGATTTCAGCTTGGGACCAGTGTGCCAGAGAGGCAGGACACAGTAAGGCCTTGTTCTCAGCATGGAGGCCCAAGGAGCCCTTGGTATATAGAGATACTCTCAGTGGAACGTGTCAAGTTATTTGGAAGATGGTATATAGGCAATAGTAGGTGGGTGGGAAAAGGGCTCTACACCAACTGTGCCCATTTAGGGTGGCTGGAAGCTTTAATGAATGAACCCAGAATTGATTCTTGGAAATGGCTTCACTGTAGGTTTCATGTGTGTGATGCCATGGACTCCAGTAGAGCCTTAGGTGAGAGTTTCCCAGACTTTCACTGTGAGGGTCCCAGTTGCATACATTTATTTGTGTCTCGATAGAGAAGTCCCTCCGCAACAAGGAGCTTCAGTGTGCCTCTCTGTACATATCACAAAAACTCCCTTTTATTTGTTTCTGTGAAAGGTGAGGTGCTGACTCACCCCAGGCCCGGGTGCTGAGAAGAAGCTGTTGAAGACAGACATGTGTCAAAGAGGTTATCCCTGCTTGGAGGCCCAGAGAGAGACCATTACATGAAGCTGTGAAAGTGAAGCCTGAATTGTGTTGGAGACCCCAAGATGCCAAGGAAAACTGCAGATGAATTACAGAACCAGTTCAAGAGAGAGAGATGAAGTTGCAGTCAACAGAGCTGAAAGGAGTTGGAGATCTGAAGAGCTCTCTGACATCAGACAAGGAGACGCAGAGTTCGGAGTTTGATCTGTTGGCATTCTGTCTTGCTTTGGTTCAGTATTGCCTCACTATGCTCCTTTTCCTTCCTTTTTGGAATGGTAGTGCATTTTCTGTACCACTGTATATTGGAAGTATGTGATCTGCTTTTTTATTTGATTTTACAGGGGTTACAGTTAAGAGTTTGCATGAGTCTCAGAAGAGACTCTGGACTTGTAAACAGCGTGGAGACTGTGATAGACTATGGAGACTTTTGAGGTTGGACTGAATGCATTTCTGCATCATGATATAGCTAGTAGCCTGTGGGAGCCAGTGGTGTCCTGACTAAGGATGGTCCCCATAGGCTCACACATTTATTTAAACACCTAGTCACCAAAGAGTGGCACTACTTGAGAAGGACTAGGAGGTATAGCCTTGTTGGAATAGGTGTGGCCAATCTTGGTGGGAGTGTGTCAGTGGAAGGTGGGCTTTAAGGTTTCAGAAGCCCAAGCCAGGCCCAGTGGTTCTGTCTTCCTACTCCCCACAGATGCTGATGCAAAACTCATCTACCTCTCCATATATCTGACTGTGTGCCACCGAGCTCCCTGCCCTGATAATTGATAATGAACTTTGATGATAATGACTCTGAAATGGTAGGCAAGCCCCAGTTAAACACTTTCTTTAATTACAGTTGCCTTGATCGTGGTGTCTCTTCACAACAATTGAGCACTGAGTAAGACAGAAGCTATTGGAGTCATTAGTATGGACCACAGGACTCCATTACTATCATATTTTTATTTGGTTGGCCAAGGAGATTGGACTTTTCCTAGCCCAAAGCAACTCTCAAACTAACAACAGACTGTTTGCCATGATGTCATCAAGATCTTAGCAACTTCAATGAAATAGCTAGACATTCGGAGGGTCTAGACTCATTCTATTTTCCTTCCAGAGTGTAGCAAGGCATTCAGAGACCCTCAAGGCCCCACTGGACTGTTCATAAAGGCCTAAAGCATTTCCACAGTGCCCTTCAGGGAGGCTGTGGAAAGTGTCCATTTTCTTTAATAGAAAGTTTGAACACATTGGTGACTGTGAGTCACATCTGTCACCTTGTCTTACATCCCAAGAGCAGGACATGGGAAGTCCTTTCAAAATGCTGGTGCTAAAAGTTTCTGACAGCCCCTTTCCAGTTGGGCCCGAGCTCCCCAAGGCTCTTCCTTCCCTGATACCCCTGAAGGCTTCACACACAGCAAGGAAACCAGGCTGCAGTAGAAATAAAATATAGTTCTAATTTTCATATTTATTTGTAAAGATTTAAAATGTTTTCTCGCAGCTCCACAGCAAGCTCAACTCTGTTCTCTGAAGAAAAAAAAAATGCAAACTACTGGAAGATGACATTTTAATTTTTTTTGAAAAAAAAAAACCTTGTGGATTATGGATAACAAAACATTCAGAGGAAAGGGAGTCATTAAAATGCATATTGTAAAATTGAAACTTAAGTGTCAAGTTTTTATAGCAGTCTGTCAAATGCTTGACAATTAAAATAGCTATTTTTAAAATTTTAATGAGACACAATAAGAGTGTAATGTGAGGCAAGATTGCACACCCTCAACACTACATTTTTAGTATAACAAGTCTGTTGTCTTTGTCATCCCCATAATGTCCCATTTGTAAAATCCACCATCTATTTTTAATTAAATTAGTGTGTACCGTTTATTATGGGCATTATATTTATTAATCTTTAATATTTAATTTAAGACGACTTATCCAAGAAAGGGATAACTTAGCACCAGTGCATTGGCATGTGGGGTGCTAATGGCTCTGCCTTTCTCACTGCAGTAAATACACTGCAGCCTGTATTTTTCATAGCTGAGTGTGGAAGTTTAAGTGCGCCATTCCTCTTCTGTAACAGGATGGAGACAGATGTGTTTCATGGTCTTCCAGTCTCGGTTATTCTATCCCAGATCCTGTGCCAGGTTTGAATGGATCTTGGTCCCTTATTTTTACACTGTGTGCTATCTGTTGACTTCTTCGTTACTATTGATGAGGCTGACTGTGGTCAGGGAACATGGATTTACTGAAAGTGCCACATAGTTCTCTAGTGGCCTGGTAGACCAAGTCTCAGCATAGCTCAAAGGAGGGGAATCTAGTCAACAAGTCCTTCTAAAACTATGGGGTATGTGTGGTGGACTTTAAAGCTGTCAATCTACCATCCCCTTAAAGCTGTCAATCTAGCACCCCCCTAAAAACAGCTTAGAACCGATCTTATTACCTAGGGTATTTAGAATTTGGACTTGGCTTCACTTAGGAGACAAGGAGACACATCAGTGACAGCTGTTGGCTAGGATGTGGGAAGAATTTGATTAGACATTGTCTTTCCTCTCCTTGCATAAGCAGGAAGACATGAGTGTGCATACATGGGTGCAAGTGCATCTCTGTGTGTGTGTTCTGAAACAAGGCAGATGGTATGAATAGCACTGGGTGACATGGATCATGGTGTACATTGTTGCGTGTACTGTAGGAGTTCCTGGGTAGCCATGAGCCTGCATTCCATCTCTACCAGAGCCACAGCGGGTTATGAGATCCTGTCTCCCGAACACCAAACAGGCCTCTTGCCCAAAGCTTCTGTAGCACAAAAGAGCATGGAGAAGAACCCAAGCCAAGGAACTTATGAAAACCCAGATCACGATCCATGTGTTGTGGCTCTGAACCCTAGAGGTCAGCTGGTATTGGAAGATCATGAGTCCAAGGCCAGCCTGGGCTACAGAGGCAGTTCTAAGTTAGCCTGTGTTAGAGTGGGATTCTGCCTTAACAAACAAACAAACAAACAAACAAACAAACCAATTTCTAAATCCAAGGTCATTTACATGCAAATATTAGAGGGATTTTAACAAGACCCTGGAGGCAAAGTAGGGATGCAAGAGGCCTGGTTTGATAGACATTCAAACTGGAGCTTTGAGCCTCCCTAACTTCATCTGGAGAGTTAGCCACATGTTATAATTGTTTAGCATAAAGGGATATTATTCTGCAAATGTGATCATAAAAGTCATTTCTACTTGCTGTGTTTAACTCTACACGTTGACGGATGGATGCATGATCATCTGCTCCAAGGGAAAGCAGTACGCTGGCACACTGCTTGTGTCTGAGGAGTGTATGACAAACTCAGAACTCAGAGCCTGGGATCCCAGGTTGCTTTCTGTTGGGTTGGCCTTGTGAGAAAGAGTAACAGGTGTTGGAGAGCAACGAGGGAAACGAGGGTGTTCTTCAAAGCATGCATTCATTCACGATGGATGGCAGGCAGAGAGGGAAGTTCATAAGCCCAAGGAGTGGATCTGAGGATAGTAGGGAGGGCCTGGAGCCCTTTTAGAGGGAGGCCCTATAGAGACTAATGGTCAGAGGGACAGGGAGGACAAATTATAGGGGCCTTTCTCTACAGTGACCAATAGCCCTGCATGCACAAAAACTCCCAAGGAACCTAAAAGCTGGAGCCTGGTGCTGTATAGATAGATGCACTCACTGGATTATGGCTTTGTCAGTAACTGGGAGTCAATGAGATTCCTACCTTGCTTTCTGTATTCTGTGTAGAGTTATGCACGCTACATTTTATGATTTTTTTTACACATGTTACTGTATAGTTTTTAAGGTTTGTGTGGTTATGCACAAAACTAATTCAGAAAACCAACTTTTCTGTTCTCTTCCTGTTCTGGTTTGCTTTGATAAAATGCCATGGCCAGAAACAACTTGGAGAGTAGTAAAGGCAGGAACTCAAGGCAGGAACCTGGGGGGCAGGGACTGAAGCAGAGACCACAGAGGAATGAGGCTTGCTGGCTCGCTCCTCATGGCTTGCTCAGCCTGCTTCTTTTCTATCTATGACCACCTGCCCAAGGGTGGCACCACCCATTGTGGTCTGAGTCCTCCTATGTCAGCCATTAATCAAGAAAGTAACACAGACTTGCCTATAGGCAATCTAATGGAGGAGTTTTCTCAACTGAGGTTCCCTTTTTCCAGATGATTCTGGTTTATATCAATTTGAAGACATGCGTGAGCAAATGCACACAGACACACACACATACACACACATAAACCCCAACCAAACAACCCTTCCCCCAAACCAACAAACCCAACCCTCCCCGAAACTAACCAGCACACCCTCATTCCTTTAAAGAGAACAGAAGGGAGACAAATTGAAATCTCTACACAAACTTTTTGGTCCATGAAGTTGCATCCTATAGGTTAGAAGACATCACCAGAAGGTAAGAGACTGTCTAGCTGGGGGAGAGAGGTTGGAAGAGCAAAGCTTCCACATCACCATGAGTCAGAACAGCCAGGCCTCAAGGCTCATAGGATTCTCCTGGTGCAGACTGCTTATTCCCCTCCCTGGTGAAGACAAGTAGAGAGTTGTCTTCCAGAGAATGGAAGGCCGTGCCCGAGCAGATGGCATTAGAATCCATAGAACCTGAGGTTCCCATGATTCTTCTCACTCTATGTCTGGAAGCCCTGTTCCCTAAAGCTGCAGAGTTCTCTTATACAAAGCGGACAGTATGCATGCCCTTTACGGGGGGGACAGGCTCTTGCAATCATGGCCTCAAAGTAGTCCAAGCTATCAGGATGGTGGGGCACCTGCAGTGGGTAGCAGAGGAGGAGGTCAGTTCCTTTTAGGGGCGTGACAGAGGGTCCACCGAGGGACTGGGATAGGCCTTGATTCAGGCGAACGTGACTGTCCCCATTCCACAGGTACAATGTTGGACAGATGTCATAGAGATAAGTATGAGCTACTCAGTATCTGCATGTGTTTTCAGTAACAGGACCTTGCCTTTACTTGGGTAACAATATGCCCAGGCAAAAGATGATCTTATAGCCAAATGCTTCCAGGTTTCAGCAGGCAAAAGTCAGCAGAAGTGTGTTGGGCACTGATGAAGGTTTCTCAAAAGTGTTGATTGCTTGGGGGATGCCAGGTACCCAGGTTCCCTCCCCCACCCCCCGTCTTTCACTCCTCTTTCTTGTTGGACAAGAGTATAACGCAATGGTTCTCAACCTGTGGGTTGAGACCCCCTGCTGGGTCAAATGAGCCTTTCACAGGGAGCACCTAAGACCATTTGAAAACACAGATATTTCTGTTACAATTCAGAACAATAGCATGATTACAGATATGAAGTAGCAATGAAAATAATGTTGTGGTTGGGGATCACCACATTGGGTTGTGAGGTGAGTCTGAAGGTAGAAAGAAAGCCAGGAGCTCAGAATGACACCAGAAAAAGAATTTGGGTTGCTCAAAACAAACAAACAAACAAAGCTGTTAAACTAACTCTGGTCAGCTGCCAGCTTCCTTTTGATGTTCCAGAAGATACCAGAAGCTCATAGGTCACAGTTACTAAGACATCAATAACTTCCATTACTAATACCCCTGCCCTTGCAATGATCCCTGGCTTAACTTAAACAGGAAAAAAAGGAGAAATTTGGCCTTTCCTACTATCCTTTTATTTTTGGAAACAGGTTATAGTGGTGGTAGACTGTGGGAAACTTGTGCTCTTTGCAGGGTCTTGAGAGCCCGGGGACACAAATAAAGAGGTTTTACTGTGCCAGTCAGTGGGGTAGGTGTTAGTAATAGGGCTACACAGAGCTGTCTGCAACAGTGGAGTTCTCTCCAGAGACTTCCACTCAGGTGAAATCAAGATCTTGACTGAAGATCTTGAAGTCCAGAAGAGACTTCAGGATGAGTCAATAGGAAAGTAGAGGTGGAGCTCACTTAGAAAAGGTTTTGATGTAGGTTTAAACATAGGCATTGCATGAGAAAGAGAGGGAGGGAGGCAGCGAGGGAGGGAGGGAGGGAGGGAGGGAGGGAGGGAGGGAGGGAGGGAGGGAGGGAGAGAGAGAGAGAGAGAGAGAGAGAGAGAGAGAGAGAGAGAGAGAGAGAGAAGCAAATGGCAGTACATACCCAATGGGCATGGGCTTCTCAATGGGTCATGCTTAAGTGTTATTAGCAGTAAGCATAAATGCAATTTTAGTGGCTGCTGAAATTACATTGCTCAATGGAGTTCCAAGAAGCTTCAGCCTCATTTTTCCTCGTCCTCCTTCTGGTCCTCTCTCTCTTCTTCATCCCCCTCATCCTCCTTATTCTGTTAAATGATATTATAGGTCCCTGGGATAGGATTACAGTTGATAATGGTAAAACCATGGGTCACAAAGCTTGCACAAAGTAATTAAGATACATCTTGTGCTCTAAACAGAGTTTATGATCTAGCTTGTGAGATTCCTAGAAAACTTCAGATGTAAGGCTGGGAGAACAAGGTTGTGACTGTCACATAGGCCTTAGCATGGTTTGTTGCTATTTCAACAGCCTTACTTGAACTGTCTCTCTATAAAGGAGTACTGTCTCTAGTAGGCAAACTTCATAGCAAATGTCTGTTTTGCTGACACATTTTTTTTTTTTGTTTTTTACTTCAGTGTGTGAGCCTCAGCCAGACTGTGGGCGAGAAGCCTCTTACCTTCCCATGTGCCTTTAATTGACCCTGTCTTTCTATCCTGCCTCTGTATGACAAGAATGATGGGGTGAAAGATTCAGAAAAGCAGGAGAAGTAAATTCAATTGATGTAGAGGGGAGAGTTTTTGGCATCCTCTGAGCTTTGTCTCTGGGAATATAGAGACTCCCTCAGGCACATTTATGCATCCAGGATTTGTGTGGTGGAGTCAAAGTGGGAAGAGAGCCTGGGGAATTTGTACCTATACCTGATGAGGAATGCCCTTACCCTCTTCCAATTCACACCGAGCCTTCATACACAAGAATACAATCACTTCTCACAGACACTCTGTTGGACGAAACTGGAACTCAGGGTCAAATGTTTCGCTCCAGGTCCCAGATCTGATGAGTAAAGCCACAACGACTTCTGATCCAGGTCTCCCTGTACACCCAGGTGCCTCATTTACGTCAAGGGCTCAGTGCTGTGGGGGCTGTGACACACATTGGGAGGAAGCCATATCTTGGTAAGTGGAAAAGAGGAGCCCCACCTTCCTCCATACATGTGACAATACACCCTTTGTTTTCTAAAGTCTGCAAGGCCCTCACTGGAAACAGTGAGGCACTTTGGTGTTGAGAAATTGGACATGGATGAAGCAGGATGCAAATGTCCCAGCTGACATCTCCAGTGACCTACAAGGCTCAGGATATATATGTTTGCATGGATCTGGTGGCAGCTGAGAGTTCTTTCCTCTGCCCAGAGGAATTTTTGCCTAAGTCCTTTATTGATCACTGCATGTCTCCTTAGAGATCCAGGCAACAATGAGGAAAAGAAGGAGGAAAATGAAGAGAAAGATGATGATGATGATGATGAGGAGGAGGAGGAGGAGGAGGAGGAGGAGGAAGAGGAGACTTGCTGATTCCCTGGTACACTAGAGAATAGGGTATGCGGCTCATTTGCAATGTATCAGTGGCCTGACCCCATCCCTGCATCTTTCTGCACAGGAGAATTTGGGCCAGTGCCTGCACAACCCATCCCATGACTCCCAGCTATGACCCTGCCCACGTGCAGAGCCTAGAAATGGACTATGCACCCTGGAACTGGAGGCTTTAACATGGACTCCTTAGTATTCTGTAATGCTGTCCTTTGCCCTGTTCTCTGGGACAGTGCTTATAGTACTTGTCATCAGCCCAAAGACTTTGAATTTGCTCTCTCACAGGTGGCTGGAGCTGTACGCCAGCCCCTGGCAAGCTGTGTTAGATGCTGCCAGGTCATGAGTCCAGGATGGAAATATAGGTCCCTAGTCCACCTCTTTCTGTTTCAGGGAGAGAGCCAGAGTGGTTACCAAGGGCAGCAGCTTACATCCCCACTCCAGTGCTGTCTCTCTGATGCTAACCCGCTTCTCTGGGCTCTGCAGTGAAGACAGCACCAGGATAGCTAGCTACTTCTGTGTGGTGTGTCCCAGGATGGGCCTAGTCAGAGCTGGTTCTGATTAACATTTGAGGGTCTCCGCAGAAGAGAAGGCTCAGTGTGGATGACAGTCCTAGCTCTCTTCCTGGTTCACTATCTCCAGAGGGCTGTGTTCCAAGAGAACCTTGGTGCTCCCCAATCCTTTCCTATTTTCAATTCTCTGCCAAACCCACAGGATAGCTTCCAAACATGGTGGGAGGAGTGCATAGCTTCCCATTTTTCTCCCCTGGAAGTGACCTAGGGTTTGAGACTCAGGTTGGCTCAGGGGAACCACCTGCTGTTTCATTCCTGAAACAGAAGCTCTACTCTTGGACATCTCCAAGATAATGGGAAGGAGAAACTTTCCTGTCCTTTTTGGGGAGGCTTCTTGGGGAATGTGGCTCTTGTCTCATCCGGGCCCAGTGTTTTGGGAGAGGCAAGGTGAATCTCCTCTTTGTGGAGCTGTGGGGAAGGAAATGCAGCTCAGATTTCCTTGTCCTTGTGACAAGGGTTCAGTGCACCATGGCTGTCACCTCCAGGTGTCAGCACAGGTATCCTTGGCTTAAGAGATGATAACTAGAACTTTCTGAAAGGTAGATCAGGTGGTGCAGAAGTGCTGTTGAGGGGAGGTTGGGGTGAGGGTCCTGGCTCTGCAGCCTGACTGTCTAGGCTTCTGTGGCCACCTAGGGACACACCACGGATGAACAATGAAGACACCAAGGCCCACAGCACTGCCTACTGGGAGGTGGTCACATGTCAAAGTGAACAACAAGAAGACCAGAAGGTGGTACAGTTGGAGAAAGCGCTTGACATAGAAGTGTGAGGACTCAGTTCAAATACCAGGACCTATATTTAAAAAACGCTATAACGGATGGGGTGCATTTTCAATCCCAGTGCTGAGGAGGTAGACAGGTGGTTCTCTGGGAATTACGGGCCAGCCAGCCTAGTCTAGTCTGTGGACTCTGGAGGTCCAGGTCAATGAGAGATCCAGTCTCAAAGCCAAGGTGGTCATCCTCCTGAGAACTGACACTTGAGGATGACCTCTGGCCTCCACATGTGCGCACAACATGTACATACACATAGAATATACCCACGTAGGCAAGAATAAATGATGATGCATGTAGTTGTAGTTACCATTCAGGGCTTGGAATGTCGTCTGGACTGCCCCATTCTTGTTATCATTGCTGTCATCATCATCAGAATGGCACAGCCTGTATGACTCGTGGCAGCCTTGGTGGGGGCATATGAATTCAGATCCTGCCTGAACAGGTCCTTTGAGACCTGCTGGTCCAGACCATCATCCTGCTGACCATCTTATTTCTTCTCTGTAGCCTGCTGCTCTCTTTCTCCCTCTGGGATTCTCTGTCCTCTCCTACCCCCTTTTGGGAAAACTCTGTCTCCCCCACACCCCCTCTTCATTCATGTTCAGGCCAGGCTGCATCTGAGGGAACCCAGGTGTGTGTGTGTGTGTGTGTGTGTGTGTGTGTGTGTGTGTGTGTGTGTGACATTCACAGCAACTAACATAGGTCATCTGAGTGACTCCCTCACAGGTGCCTAGGACGCTGTCCTGAGTGAGGTGGCCCACTTGTACATGACCTGGCCCATATGTCTATCCTTCAGGAGGCAGAGAACAGGAGGACCCAGAGAATGACATCAGGCTCCCCACAATGGGACTTTGGGAACACTCTGAACCAGCTGTGGCTCAGCCGGTCTCAGTAGTTAACCTATAGGAGACACATTCCATGGAGACATGGGTTGGGAGCCTGTGAGAGGGTCAGGAAGTTCCTGCTGGCTCGGGCAGCGCAACTCTCAAAGCCTGTCCCTGGGGCTCAGGAGCCTACCTGGGGCCTAAAGACCTGTTTTCTTTTCTACAAAGCACAGCTTCAGAACCTATTTGTGTCTATTTTGCAGGCAGACATCTCTAGCAGTTGCACGGGCACGAGGTCACAGGCTTAGAAATGGAGATTCCCCTTCCCATCCAGCAACCACAACCCAGTGATCCCTGAGGGAGCTGCAGTATGCAGCCCCAGACAGGATGCTCGTGTAGCACAGAAGAAGATGCTCTCACCCCCCCCCCCCATGTCTTGATTATGTACTGAATGTAAAAATGCTGCTGCTGGTGTCTCAAGAGTCCTGATGGCTGGAGGGAGACACTGCAGCCCCTCTGGCCAGAGTACTATGGTACTGAGAGAGACAGATATGATGTCATTGCCCACTCCGCAGAGACTCCCATCCCAGGGCTCATTAGTGGGGATGAGACCATTGTGGGAACGTTCAGCCAGGGAGCTCAGATTCGGGCTTGGTCCTGATTTCCAGTTCTCCTTCTCTTTCTCAGTCTCACCAGTTGTTCAGTACACAGTGTTTATGTGTACACTTCACAGGAGTAACCAGCAATGACCAGTAAATGGAATAAACCAAAGTGGATGAAACTGACTTCTGTTTGGTGTGCTCTTAAAGACACGGTGGTAACTGCTTGGCCGTGCCCTTCCTATCTTGGCAATGTAGAGGACTTGTTGCATTGATTGAGACAAACACCTTACTGTGCTGACATATTGGAGAGGTTTATTATGAAGAGAACAAGGGGTATTGTCTTCTAGATATGATAGGGCTGCTGTCTGTACCCATGAGATCTCAATAGTATGGCTTCAGAAACAAGACTTGCATAATGACAGCCCTGGTCACATGCCAGCACGGATGGGGGAGACCTCCCAAGGCCCTACTCCTAGATGAAGAGAGGCAGGCAATCAGTGGCTGCTGAGAGTGGGAGAGTATTCCCCCCGCCCAGGATGAGTGCCCTAACAGGTTATTTAATCCCAGGGGTCAGCCCTAAACATAGTATTTACAAGACACACTGAGGTTGGCAGATCATGTGTGTGTGTGTGTGTGTGTGTGTGTGTGTGTGTGTGTGTGTGTGTGT
>NC_034590.1:105407622-105422622 GCF_900095145.1 Mus pahari
AAAAATGAGTGAAGTTGTACTCACCTGTAACCCAAGGGCTGGGCATGCTCTCCCCCTCCTCTCTCTCTCTCTCTCTCTCTCTCTCTCTCTCTCTCACACACACACACACACACACACACACACTCACACACACACACACACACACACACACGAACCCCCTCATACAATCCATACACACATACACATTCATCACAAATGCATGCTCTTGCATACACACACAGATGCATGAATGCAGCACACACACACACACACACACACACACACACACACACACGAACTGCGACAAATGGAAACAGCCTTTCCCCCAAAGTGACCCAAATGACTCCTCCAATGAAAAGAACTGGAGGATGTTGATTAAGTTATCCTAAGCCCCCATCAAAGAGCCAGAATCTTCCAGTAGCAAGAAGGATGCTGGGCAGGCAGGTGCTTAAAAGCAACTCAGAGCAAGAGGACAGCGTCCAATTCAAAGTGATGTAAACGTCAGCAGCCTTTAATGACTGCCATGGCCAGGAACCCCCATGGTTCAGCTGGACAAAGTGACCAATTAACTGTGTAGGGCCTGGTGAGTGAGGCCATCACACTCGGCTGCCATTGCTTAGTTATCTCAGGACTTCCCTCCGAGTTAATGTGCCCAGATAGCGTTGTGATAGACACACGTTTGAGTTACAGGATGAAACAATATTTGATGCTTTTTGGAGGCTGGGAACTCATGAACGGCAGGAGCCCTGTGATTTTAAAATTTCATTACAGAGTTTTTGGCTTTCTTTTCTCTTCCCCCATTTTTCTCTCCTTCTGCTGTGAAAAGCTGTGTACAGGCATAATTAGCAGACTAAGGGAATGTGGTTACTAGGGAGCAGGGGTTTGGGGACTAGATTGAAGGCAGCCAGTTGCAAGAAGAGATGCCACCAGCCCCAGCTGCCTGCCAGGAGGAAGGGGACAGCTTAATCAGATAGCAGGGCTTTCCCCTGGGAGTATTTGGCACTAGAGGCTTGGTGTCAACCAACTTTGTTCCCCTGTGTGCCCCATCAGATGAAGCTCTGAAGTTGCTGGGCCTTGGGTCAGAAGGGGTGTGCCTTTGATGACTCTCTGGCTGAGAGAGTCTGTAAATGGTCCACAGAAATGTCCACTTGCACTAACCCCATTCCTCCCTCACATCCCACTCTCATGAGACCAACCTGGGTCCTTTGCAAACATTTGGACCCTTTCTTTAAGTGAAAAGCAGAGAACACAGAGGTATCAGGGGGCTGTTCTGTGTTCTCACTCTTCTTCTGTCATAGTGCCACTGTTACCTACAGTATGACTTCTAGTTTGTTATCACAGACTGGGAAGCAAACACTTAGTGAAGCCCCCAGAGAATCTGCCCGTCCCTCCTTTCAGAGCAGCTAGAGGGCTCGACTCCTCCGGGGGCTTGATAGGTGCACGAATGCAGCACACACACATCCCTCCTAGAGCCCAAGGAAGTGAGGTTAGCAGCAGAATGAATGTGTCTCTGGGCTCCCCAGCCTCCTTCTTGCATCCTCTCTTTGGATAGATCTTCTTCCTTTTTCATCTGTACCTGTGTGGCCAAACCTAGCATCATCTAATTGGAACTTTCCAGAAATTTACATTAGACTTGACATGAAGCCTTCTCCTGCACTAGATCACTTGTGAGTTTTTAAAAGGCTCTTTCTTATTAACAGAGTGCAGCTTCCTGGCCTATGAAGTAGGTGGGGAGAAGAGAGACTTTTGGGGCACAGCAATTAGGGACAACAGGAGTGGCTTTTATGGTAAGAAGGGTGTCTCCCTCCTTCTCTGAATCATCAATGTTCTCTAAGTTATTTATACTTTATAATGACGCTACTTGCTACTGTATTCATGTGCCAGGTTCCTCTGAGAAAGAACCCCTATGTTTCTCTCTATGACTGAGCCATTGTACTGCAGAAGATAGGCTTGGGGCAGAAATTTGCACCAGATTCCGAAGAGGGCTTTCCCTGTCTCTGCCTCTTGGCTAATAGACTCAGCATGCTGATTGACAGGATAAATAAAAGCATAGGAAGGCAGACCAAAGAGAGACACGAGGGTTGGTCTTCTAAAGGCTGACTCTGTGGTTACCACTTGAGGTGGTCAATCCTCCATCGGAACCTCATTCTTCTGGATTGGATAGTGGGAGGCCTACGGGTCTGATGGCATCTTCTCTGGCTCTCCATGCTTTGCCAGTCTCTGCCTTCTGAAGAAGACAAGCACTCTCACACGTCTCCTCTATGCTAAGCATCAGACTGTGCACCACAGTCCAAGGATGATTGATGCCGGCCAGCAGACACATCATCATCAGGGAAGCCAGAGAGTTGCAATCAGACAGTGTGGCAATGGTGATGTCAGTAGTTGAAATGAGAAGTGTAGAGACGCCTATTGAAATCATACTGAAAAAATACAGGACACTGGGTTGGTAAGAAACTTTGCAAAATTCTCTGTTCATGGTAAAATGTGGCTGGACGCTGTTTTGCTTCTATGTCACACTGTCTATTGCTTTCTGTGACTTAACAGTGACCCTGAAAGGTTGTTCATGCTATCAGACCTGTTTTCTAGACAAGTTCTATTCAAAAGGTTATCATGCCTTCCCAAAGCTACAGACCTGAGATGTGGTCTGGTTGATCCTTTAGACCATAGGCATATAACAAGGATTCTAACTCTTGCATAGTGCTTTAGTGCCCAGAAAGCTTGGGCTAATGTCACTTGTTTCTTCCACGATCGATCTCTTCTCACTTCTCAGATGGTCTGTGTGGGCTTCCCCTTCCTTCTCCTGCCTCCTTTTCCTTGACAGTACAGTGTCTTTGAATGGATAACAATAGCCACAGGAATGGCTTCCTTCATGTCCTCCTCTATTCAGGAGCACCACTTCAAGTTCCTTTAGGTCTTCTTATAGGAGTTATGTGTAGAGAATACAGATGGTCTCTGCAAGCAAGATGGATGGACCAGATCTTCCTCTTCATCGGGCCCATCATCTGTTTACCAAGGATAGGATTCAAGGTGCTAGGAAATTCTGGAAGTACTCACCCATATTTCTCATGCAGACGTGCTCCCATCTTTGAACCCCAGAGAGATAGGTACGGGAGCTCTTTCAGCCCCTCTCCACAGAACAGGGGCAGCTGATTCAACAGCAGTGGGAGTCTCAATCTCCTTCCTACATCACAAACCACATTTCACACAGAGTCTCTTTGTTCTTTACCTATATATTATTTAGACATCCTCTGAATGGTTGGAGGGTGAGAGCCTAATTTTCTTTTCTTCCTGGCTTCTTTAGAGAAAGTGAAAGGATTACTGAAGGATATCTTCTTATTCTATGAACAAGAAGGGTCACTCTGATTCTGACTGTGTCAGTTGTGAACTGCAGAAATACACATCCAGTAGTGAAATATGATGTTCACCAAGTCAGGTCCACCAGTAAGGACCATATCACTTGCCTGTCTTGGGTTGAGCTGGCCCACTGACTATTAAGACCATCGCTGAACTAAGGAAGGACTTGGGGAAAGAATAATAGAAGGTTAGAATGTTGTTTTCAGACCTGAGGGTCCATGGGTGATAAGTAACTTCAGCACCTAGTCTATAAACTAATAGCATGAACTAATATCTTAGCTCTTCCATTTCCATGCTTTCATCCATAAGACAGGATGGATGTGTCTACCCCATAGGATCATCATGAAGATGGAATTGACAATACATGGGTCTTCATGGTCCTGTTGAACACTACAATCAAGCACTGAACAGAACATGCAGAGAGGAGGGTATAGGAAGCAGGTAGACTTCTAGAGGACACGTGTCACAGCTGCCATCATCCCAATAGTTTGGAAAGCAGCAGATGGTGTGAACAGGAGCCTTTCCCTCTGTGTGCCTGCTGACACTGCTTCTGCTTTCTCCCAGGTGGCCTGAGCTGAGACTTGGGTACTACCATCCACTCTAGAGGTAACTTGGACTCCAGACTTGGCCCTCTAGACTGGGCACTCTTGGGGTAATCTGGTCTCCAGGCTGGGGACTCCAATCTTGGACACCAAAGACCTGATGAGACCCTAGGTCCTGCAGCCCCTGAGACTTGGTATGGAAGACCCAGTCAACCTGTAGTTAGGGGAGACACAGAGCAGGTGTCTGTGTGTTTGACAGCCAGCTTGGGAATGTGACAGCCTGGTGAGGCAGTGGTGTCTGAGTCCAGGTACAGTCATATATAACTATACTCTTGCTTTTGGCAACCTTCACGTTGTAATTTTTCTATGAAAAAGGCCATAAAACAACAACGGTAATAATAACTCTGCTTGTTCGGCAAAGAAAGGAAGACAGTATATTTTTTTATTTGGAGTTTTGTAGTTAAACACCGCCATCTTTATTTCTCCTGTCACCTAACTTTACTATAACACTGTTCCCTGAGAGATGCCCCATAAACCACCACTTGCTTCCCGAGCCAGTCATTGAATTCCCAACACAGAACCCCAAGACCCCAGATTAGAGGAGGAGGGTAATATTTTATGACCAGTTTGAAAATCTTGTTGCCACAGCTATAAATTAAGAAGTTAAATTGCTCCCATATTGGGTATTGATATATTACGCATGGCCAAGATTTTCCCTGAAACAGCACACTGCTGATGGAAGGCTGCCAGACCATGTTGCCGACCACTATGGAGGTCCAGCCAGGGGGGAAAGAGCTGGGGTCCTGGATGGCCACAGTGGTAGAGCCTGGTGGGGACAGAGACAATGTGGGAAAGGGCTTTCCAAGAGGGTGCTATCTATCCTTACAACACTGGACTTCCTGCCCACAGGGCTTCTCCTTATGGGTATCCCAAATGGGACAAGAGACTACTGTCTCTGGCTGAGATGATATAAGGGGCTGTGCCTGAGTAGAGCTAGCCCCCACTCATGTTGCTCAGTTGCTTTTTTTCTTCAATTAGTATATTTTTATGTTTTGAAATTTTTATATGAGCATACTATATTCTTATTCTTTCTATCTTTACCTCCTCCAACTCCCCCATCTCTCCACTTCCTCTCTAACTCATGCCCCACCTTTGTGTGTGTGTGTGTGTGTGTGTGTGTGTGTGTGTGTGTCTGTCTGTCTGTCTGTCTGTCTGTATGTATGTATGTATGTATGTATGTATGTCTTTTGGGTTTGTAACTTACTGAGTCAATGTGTTTAGGGCTGACCATTTGGAATTAGGCAATATGTCAGTCACTTTTTGGTTCATCTGTCCCATTTGTTGGATCCTTCCTTTCCTGAACAACCAGTGCTTTGTCAAGCTAGTTCTGGTGTAGAACAGCTCATATTTGTCTGTAGGCAGGGAACTGCTATGTTTTTGGAATCCTTTTGGACAATGATGGACTCCTTTCCAGGGCACATGACAAGCTACAGCACAGAGGGTGACTGTGAGTCAAACAGTGTCCCGCTACACACAGCCAGCTCATTTGCATAATTGTTTCCATTTAATCTAGGAGTGGAAGGTGTGACTGTGCCTTCCTTGCTTCCCAACGCAGTTTCACATGAGAGTGACAGGCACAACATTCTCAAAGAAAGTACACATGTCCAGACCAGTTTATCTCAGTAATGAAAAATGGATAAACATGCATGAAGCAGCCTAATAAATAAAAGGATAACTGATCCACTGCCAGTATCTGAATCAGTTGATGGACATAGCTCCTAAGTAACTGGATCTGCCTTCCCAGGGTTCTGTTGCCCTCAAATCTGTAGTGGGTCTCCTTGGTTCGGTTGCATCAACTAAACTCACCAATCCAAAGTAAAGACCATCCTATTGACCCTATCACCAATGCCTCCAAATGCTGTGGAGTCAAACTCACCACTGACTGTGGACTAGTAAGTACCTACCGCTGTTGCCTCTCTGGAATCCATATCATGCTGGCAAGGAAGCTGACTACTAAGAACTCTGGGTCCTGCATGAGACAGTGCGGGGACTGTCTGTGGACACACGACTCGTGCTTTCCTCGTAGCACCTGGGAACATTTGTTTCCTAGCTTTCGATATCTGTGAGCCAGTGATTCTAACATAGAGATACTAGCATGCAACAGGGCAAGACCTAGGGCACCCCGGAGCCATCTGAAAGAGAACAATAGACATCTACTTTGTAGCTTCATCTTCTACTAGTCCAATTCTCCCTGAGAACTGGGGCTTGATACATGCTTGT
This sequence comes from Mus pahari, assembly GCF_900095145.1. NCBI lineage: Eukaryota > Metazoa > Chordata > Mammalia > Rodentia > Muridae > Mus > Mus pahari. The sequence goes on from NC_034590.1 coordinate 105,413,778, forward strand.
TTATACTGAGATTAGACCCAGGGAAAGGCCTCTGCCTGCATGCTTCCTTGCTTGGATGTCCCAGGAATGCCTCTGGTTGGTGCATGTAACCTCTGGAGGCTTACTGGGGCCTTAGAAGAGTACTACCATTCCTGGAAACACCAGTAACTCCCTTATCCTTCCAGTGGGTACTGCATAATTCCTGAGAGGCTGCCTTTGGGAAGTCTTTCCGTCCTTTGAGAATCTGTATTCCACACACCTATCTTGGAATCTCATTTGTGGCTCTGTCCCTACAAAATGGCTTCTGAGGTAGCCTGGCAAGAATGCCACCAGTGGTGACTTTACTATGAGAGTCATTGCAACGGCGGATTAGGTTGCTGCCATATTTTGATTGATGTCTACCAACACCATAAATGCTAGAACCCGTGCTTGCCTATCACATGCCTGATTCGTCAAAATCCTGAGGAAAATACCAGACTGGGAAGGACCTACCATGCCTCACTTTTATTAAGATGAACCTGGGGAATTGAGAAGCCAGGGACTAGATCCAGGAGACAGAACTCAGCCACAGCCACCCTTCACTTCTCATGCAACACTCATTCTGTCTGAGCGTTGAGCTGACATCTTAGGTCAGGCAGGTAACTTGTGGCCATGTTGTGTCTTGAGTCCATGAGGACCCTCGGGAAGAGGTATACAGACAGGCTAAGCAAAAGGGAGAACAGATGGAAACAGGCTTCCTGGCCCATGAGGAGTATGGCAAATGGGGGCACACTTGGGGCTCTGACAGCCCCATGACCAGCAACACTGCCCTACCTAGTGACTTCCCCAAGAGCAGCAGTAAGCCATATGTCCTTCCATGTTGTTAAGCAGGAAATAATGCTACTCAGCACGGCCCAGGCAAAGATTGAGAGCCTAGATCCTTACTTTGTCACTGAAACCTGTGACCATCCCGTGCAGGACATGAGGACCTGAGGGACAGTCCAGAGCCCTCCAGGGACCCTAGCATCTTGCTTCCCCTGAGAGTCACTGACTCATGGCCACTTCAGGCCATTCCAAATGGGCTGCCTAATCAGCCTGCATCCATTATCATTAGCGGCCCTCTGCACGCAGGTACATGAGGGGCTGCCAGGCGCTGGCTTCGGCTGGCTGAGCCAGGGGCCACGCTCCACTGCAAATGAGGACTAGGAACACCTGCTCCAGGGCTGCCAGGCCGCCACAGTCATTCTTCACATCTCATGCAACACTTGTTCTGTCAGAGCACGGAGCTGGCGCAGGCGGGGGCAGCTTGCTGCCAGCTCCATCCTGTCCCCCATTCCCGACCCTGCTTCTGCGCTCAAGTTCAGCTTTGAATGTCTTTTCAAAGAAGTCTGTTAAAAATGTATTCATTTTGTATTAGCCATTCAGTCATTGTGTTAAGGGTTTAAAAAAATAAAGATTAAAAAAACCCTTTGCCTTCAGAATGAACCGTTTTGGGGGCAATTAAGATGGAATCCTGAAATATTAATTGACCACTAATGGTCTTCATTCTCCATCACCCGGACTTGATGAGCATCTTTTCAGGATGTCTTGGCAGTATGGGGTGAAGGACCAGCTTATGGCTGTGGGCAGCAGGGACCTTTCTAGGCAGGCATGATGTCCTTGTGTCTTAGGAATGCTTTACTTTTCTAAACAGAAGCCAGCATCCTGACAGTCCCCGCAGTCTTGGCATGACAAAGACTGCCCAAACCAGCAAGCACAGAACTGGGAAGCTCTTTATCTTCCTTAGCCTCTTTCTGCCCATGTGTGCAGTAACAGAACCTTAAAAAAGAATCACACCTATGCACACAACCGGCACACCCGCACATCTTCCTCTGGTTGAGGAATAGCCTTCCTGGCCAACCTGTTTGTATGTGAGCTAGAGACCAAGTCCATGAGGATTTCATTATGGTTCTCCTGGCTTCTACCTGCAGCCTCGCCAGACCAGAGAGGCTCTAGATGGATCTGAGGACAGAGACACCTTTAGAGAATTCTGGAAACAGTCCCTTGATTTCTCCAGGAAGCTACTGAAAAGAATTCTAACTCTCACTGAGTTGCCAGATTTAGGTGGCCCAGGGAGCAGACTACCTAGTCACTCAAAGGTACCATCCTCTCTCTAGGGGAAGCCACTGTGTGCCCTTACATTCTTCTAGCAAAATTCCAGAGAGGGCCTTCTCTCAGTTCAGTGGTCAGGCTGTGGCATGGTCATAGGCCTATCTTGGTCCTCTTCCAGCAGAGCAGGAAGGGGCATCTTCCATACTGTGTTGGTGTTATTTGCAGAGATGTGAACCTTCTCACATGGGTAATTCTGTCTTGTTCTAACCCTGAACTACACTGTACTCTCTTGGAGATTGGAACAACTATGCCTCATATGATCCCAATCTGGGTCCTTGGCTGGTCCCTTCTCTGGCATAAGAAATAGTGGTCAGTCTCTGCTTCTTGGCAGATGTTGAATTCATTAACTCTCCAGAGAAGCTTCCGGAAGAAGCTGGGCAAGTGTGTAAACAAATGTCAGAGGTCATGGGGACATGGGAATGAATATATGGGTATAGACAGATAGATAGATAGATCTTGAGTTTGAGACAGCCTGGGCTACATAGTAAGACCCTGCCTCTGCTCCTTTCCCAACCTCTAAAAAACCAAACCAAACCAAAAATACTTCACTTCTATCACCACCAACTAATAGAGGACTAGCTGGCATTCACTTAATAAAAGAAAGTACTTTCTCTCTAGCTCTCCAAAAGAGAACTGCCTCTTGTTGGATCTGCTTGCTCACCAGGTTTGTTCTCAGGATAGAAGCTAAGTCAGTCATTAGCACTTTAGCATCATCAGTTTGAAAGGAAACTTTATGTTCTTGGTGGGATTTGGGGTTTGTAGGGTGGTTTAGCTGTGCAATGAATCTTATTCTCTGAGACCTGGTAGACATGAGTCTTCCAGAGCAGAGTGAGTTGCTGGGCGGGAAGACTACCGTGGTGGGGAGGACACCGGTTCTCTCAAGCTGAGGTATGAATGAACTTCAACAGAATACCTAACACTTCAGTGAACTCCTTAAGAGATAAGAGAGTAATGGTCTGGGACCTGACAGGAAGGCGTCTCAGAGGTGACAGTATGATTGTGGACTGAATGTGAAATGTCCCCTATAGGGGGAAAGTTGGCCTGACCCTCCTCTCTCTCTCTCTCTCTCTCTCTCTCTCTCTCTCTCTCTCTCTGTGTGTGTGTGTGTGTGTGTGTGTACATATGTGTCTCTCTGTTTCACGTTCTATCTCTGTTTCTCTGTGTGTCTCTCTGTGTGTCTCTCTTTCTCTCACTGTCTCTGTCTGTCTCTCCCCCTCCCCCTCCCCCTCCCCCCCATCTTCCAGACTACTTACACAATGTGACAGGCTGACCTCATGCCTCTGCTGCCAGGCCTTCCACGACAAACTATATATCCTCTGGAGCTGTGAGCCGTAACACACCCTTTCTCCTTTAAGTTGCCTTTGTCAAGGTATTTCATCACAGCCTTTCTAATGGCGAAAGTCTCTGGGGTCCTCCTGAGGTCTACAGGGGCAGTCCTCCTAGCACCTTCCCATCTGTCCCAGTGACTCCCAGAGCCTTTTCCCATTGCTATTTTGGTTCAAGAAATATCTTATTCATCCTAAGAGCAGGATTCCCTTTGACCTTGTGAAGCTCAGAGGCAAATGTAGCAGTGAGGGACCCACCCGAGAACAGTGGCTGACTATCAGTCAGGTGGCATGTGGCCACGTGGCACACACTGTGATTTTAGTGTGCATAGGTCTGTGAACATGTTGGAGCAATAGTGTGAAAAAGATCCACATACTTTTCTGCCAGTGAGCAAAAGCTCTCTTGGCTTTCTCGAGAGTCCTGTCAAGTTTAATAAAGGGCAGGACCCTGTATTCCTGCTGTCCTCCTCACTGTATGAGCAAGGTGTTTACATTGCTTCTAGTCTCTGTCACAGGGCACTCAGTGCAAGGAGACACCATGTCGCATGCTGAGTCAGGCAGGGGTGACTTTGGAGAGCAGCAGAAAGCATAAGGCCACCTCATCCTAAGGGAATGGAGCAGATTTTTCCATGGAAGGCATTCATACCTCCAGCCCTCAGCTCACTGTGGAGACAGGGAAATTAAACATCCAGCAGAGCTTTGCCTCTGCCAGCAACTGCTGACTCTTCAGATGCGCCGTGCAGCCTGTTGGTGGAAGGCTTGACTTGGCCAGGAAGAGCCCAACCCTTCTCCGTGGACTGGAAGAAACATTGCACAAGCCAGGTTAGTTTTTGCATGTCATGTGAATAAATTAATTTAAGCATACTGGGGTGGGGTTCCCTTCCTGTTCAGTGTGGTGGTTGGTATGTGAAGTGAATGAATGGATAGAACCTTAGAAGATAAAATGTGAGTGAATAAAATGATGGAACATTCCAGATCTTTGCTTCTCAAGTCTACACTCAAACCTGTATGGCAGGAGCCACATCCCCATAGCTCTTTGAGTGGGACCATATGGGCATGGGATTTCATTGGCTTCCCAAAGTTGAATTCATAGTAGCAAGCCAAGTGCAGGTGTATCTTGTGAACAGGTTTGTGGCTGTCATGCTGTGCAAGTATCCTTGTGGGGGAGAGTGAAGGTAGCTGGATCAATCTTGTTTAGATACAGTGATCTAACATTAGCCATTTTCTTGCAGTAATTTTGTGTGTGTGTGTGTGTGTGTGTGTGTGTGTGTGTGTGTGTGTGTATAAAATCAGCGATGTCTCACAGTTCTTCAGAAAATCCAATCCCTTTGTAGATGTGACCTAGGGAAGCCAGCCACCCTCCTGAGCTCCCACAGTGCTTCCATCTTCTCTGTCTTCTCTGTGCCAATTCTTTGAGGTGACTCTGCATACTTACACAATGTATCAATCATTGCTTTCAGGTGAGGGAGTCATTGTGATTTCACTTTACAGATGACAATCTTGAGCCTCCAGGCAGGGCCAGGGCCCAGCTCCCGATCTCTCCTTCCAATACGGTTTCCTATGGACAGTGCAGGGTTTTGTGCTTTGTGTTTCTTTTATCCTCAGAAACACTGGCCATGGCAAAGTAGCCAGGACAGGAGGTCAGCCCGTTGACAGGCCATCTTGTTAGTCAGTTGACTTCCTCCTGGCCATTCAGGTCTGGCCTCCACAGACAGAGTCAGTGTTGATTTGGTGGGTAGACTAGGAACAATCTATCCCAGGAGTCATGATAACAGACCTACCTTTATTTGCTGGGCAGGGGGTCTCTGCACTGCCTTCTTGCACAACCATCAACACAATCAGGCAACTTGACTTGGCCATCATCCCAGTACACTGATGCACATGAAGAGCATGAGGCTGAGTGGCTGTGTTGTTTTGGAACTGGAATTAGGATACTAGCAAGGCCTAGTTTCCTGTTCTGCTATGATATTTCTGGAGAAAAAATGCCCAGGGCTCTTTTCCACCATATAATTTTCATTTCTGTTTGGCTTTCCTCTCCCATAAAGAAAAAGCTTAGAATAATGAGGTAACCTGTGTCCTTTAAAATCCCAAATCCTTCATCTGAGCTCACTGACTTGTCTAGATACTTGAATGAGAAGGATGGAGGCCAGGAGCCTGGCTGGGAGTGGCTGGGTCTCCTGTCACACAGTCTCCACCCCACATAATTAACCAGGTACCAGCAACCATCCCAGATGTCTTCCTTCTTGGCCTGTGGCCTGCCATCCCTGTCTCTCCAAGCAGGTCTCTTAGACCAGCACAGTCTGAGGAGAAAAGGAAGACGACATGGGCAACTCCCATTGGGCTGTTGCTCACTTCCTTTTCATCTTACCAGGACTGTGTGGCCAGCTCATCCTTCTTGGAAGATGGGGCTTTCTAGAATAAATTGGAGCTTGCTTTGACAGTTCCCAAGGAACTTTACTCTAGAGTAGAGAGGGCTGAAGACCCCTGCCCTGTGTTCTGTCCCCATTGTACTCGTTGCTGCAGCAGTGGGCCGAAGAAACAGGGCTTCTGAGGGCTCCGGCCACACATTGTCAGCTTCCTGCCGAAGCCCTCCATGGTTGGTGTAATTCTCCCTACCAGGGTGTTCCTGTCTGTGGTGGATGCTAAGCCCTGTCTTCCCACTCACTCTGGCATCCCTGTGGGCCACAGGCACCTTCCAGCCCACGGCTCCATGTGTGGGGATGAATAGCCTTGGCGTTGAGGGTGCACTGTGGTGTGAAAGGCCAGCATTAATCGCCAAATTAGAGTCCAGCAAACCTGGGCAGGTGAGAGGAAGTCTCAGAGCCTGATCAAAAACACATTTCAGTTTCAGCTCTAAATAATGGGCTGCAGGGAGGCACATCTGTAAATTATACAGGAAGCCTTCTTCAACAACTGATTCACCCTGACAGTTTTACTGGAGTGTATGAAAATGAGCATTAAAGATGTGATCTGTAGGCTTCCTTCCAGGAATTCCAATCTGGTTTCAATAAAATGGGAACACTGATTGGAAGTGAAGCTGCCTTCCGGTTTTGCCTTTGGCTATTACGTGCTCACTCGTGAAACGACTGAATTCCACAACTACTTTTAATATTCACTTTTGAGTTCATCTCCCGCACTGGGCACATTGGAATGATTAAAATAGCTCTGCTCCCCACACCGGGTACACTCTAATTTACAACAGTCCAGGTGCTGAAGACAAATGAGTCCTCCTGGTAAGTCCATTCTTCCTTTGCATGAAGTTGCTTTGCAGCACATCGAGGGCAGAATATTAATAGTAAAAAAAAAAAAATTAAATAATATAATGCTGCTTGAGCAGATGCCTGGGGGAAAAGATTAAAGTTTGGTGCGAGGCAGAACTTGTGTGTTATGTGTTACTGCTCTGGTTGCCTCTCTCTCCTGCCTTTTCTGCTTCAATGCTGTGCTTGTGACTAGAGCAGTAACTGGGCAGGGATCTGAACTCCCCAAGGCTGCCTTCCTCTTGGTCAGCGGTATGCTTGGACCTGGCCTTGGGCTGGCCTTTCCCAGCAAGGGGTGAGACTGTATGGAGCCACCTGCAGCTGGTCTTCCCTACCACAGGCTCTGGGCTTAAGAGAACGTAAGAGAGTGGAGGGGTGTGAAGACAGAAGGTAACTGACCAGTTCTTCCAGCATAATCCCATCAAAGTCCACTCACATTCTCTGCTAGCCATTGGGCCCATGGACCACAGGTCCGTCTTCGTCCAGCCTCCCTAAGCTCTATTTGTGAAGGAAGATGAATGAGCAGCTTGTCCAGGTAGAGGGCAGAAGAAATGAGTTGTTTTGCTTCCATTTTTTTTTTCACCAGAATACTTCCAGCTGGCAGAGGTCAAGAGGAAAAAAAATCAGTAGTGGTATGTCTCACACTACCGCCCCATTCATTTATTCCTCCAAAGCAGCTATTATGGGATTTTTGAGTGGGCAAAAATTTGACCCAAACCCTTGGGGTGCTGGGAACCACTGGGAGCCATGAATCCATTTAAAAATGTTTTTGTGGAGTTGCAAATGTTGGACTGTTTTATATGCGAAAATTCACATTTAATTTTTCCTGATCTTTTAAAAATCACAAAGCAGTCTTCATGGATTTAATTTGGTAGAGCTTCATTGTATGTTTTTATTTCCATTTAAGGATGACTCTAAGCCATTTTGGTTTAGGATGCTTAGAGACTTGAATGCAGTTGAGCCTGCTGAGAATGTCCAAGGTAAACTGTTTCTTAAGGTGATGGACAAAGGATGCTAAATTAAAGACAGTTTTCTTTCCCTTGGTTACCAGTTGCCCATTCTTTAAAAAAAAAATAATTCATTGACTAATTAATTAGTTAGAGAGGGTATTTCATAGCCCAGGCTGGCCTCAAACTATGTATTTGAAGATGGCCTTGAACATCTAATCCCCCCTGCCTCCACCTCTTGAGTACTAGGATTACAGTTATGCACCATTATGCCTGGTTTACGAAGTCCTGGGCAAGCACTGTATCAGGTGAGCTACATCCCGGAACAGTTTCTCACTCTTGAGCTACATATGAGAGAATAAGTTCCCTGATATAGAAAGTCACCAATGTGGTAGCCACTTAGAAGGAGTGGTTGCCTCATTTATAGCCACTATTCCATAAGTACTTACTCCTTGTTTGCCATTCCTAACCTGGTTTGCGATGACTTTGCTAAGCACCCTCACATCCAGTTCTGTAGCCGTCAGTAGCATGTGGCTATATGCACTAAAATCAATGGAAATAACAATTAAACTCCACCTCCTGTGCTCACCTGACAGAGAGTAACTTCCAATCAAGCAACTCGGTAAAAGGACATTTCCATCACTTGAGAAAGTTCTTGCAAGCATGACCAGCTTGGAGTTTTTATCACGATGCTAGAAATTATCAAGAAGAAGATGCTGCCTCACTCCAGGCTGAAGTTAATTGAAACACCGTGGCATGAGAATGGACCCACGAGCCACTGACAACCTTTGATGAGAGTGGAAATTTCCCATGTGGGAACAAAGACTAACTCCAACCCAGAGTATTTTGAAGATGAGCTTGGCTAACGATGGTTCTGTCAACACACCTGTGACTGATAGGAGCAGAATGGAATTCTGAACACTTGCAATATCCAGGGTACTCCGGTACACAAGCCACTGACACTGAGAGCGCAGGAAAAATGTCTCTCATTTCCTGAAATGTGATTTCTTTTTTTTAACCTGATAACTCCTAGCTGTTTCTTCCTAAGTGTGCCCATGTACTTCACGGAGGGAGACACCTGCCTGTTGGGTCTGAGTGCCCTGTGTAGGGATGGGAGGAGCACCCCAGGGAGCTCACACATTCTGTCTCTGTGCTTTGCATGGATAGATATTTATTTCTAGTCATCTGCATTTGTCCAAGCTGTGAA
>NC_034590.1:105427622-105451196 GCF_900095145.1 Mus pahari
TTTATGATATTTGGCAGGATGGTTAGTGGTATAAACTTGTATTTTTATCTTTTCTCTAAGTAATTATCCCAATGCCCTGGGCTTTGGGTGAAACCACACGGAAGTCTAATTTTGTTTGTAATTAAGTGCCTGGTGGGCAGCCATTCCCAGAAAATGATATTTCAGCTCAGTGCCATTAAGCAAACATCACCAAAAATGATGGTGCCAAGAACAATGATCTGTATGTTGGCAGCAGTTGCCACCCCACGATGGATGGTGGGGGTCATAAATAACTCACTTCACTTTCAGGGTGAATCAAGTGCTCTTGTGGGGTGCAAGAGAAAGAACATCAAAGGGAACATACAGCTTCTACACAGGCGTCTGGGCTGCGCCATGGTTGGGCAGATGCCCTGGCCTGTCTGGCACTCCCCTAAAAGGCGACACTCCACTCACTGCTCTCTGGAGCACTGGTCAGAATGCCAAATGGCAGTCTCTGTGCTATTACCAGCCAGAGGCAAGCCAGAGGGATCTTGAGAAGGAAGCTCACATGTCACACCTGCCTCTGCCGCTAGGGGGCGCTGGTGCCACCCTGGTTCCCACTAGAGATGCAGAGAGCCTAGAGAATTCTGTAGGGCCATTGATGTGAAGAACTGACATTGAATTAGACTTAAAAGCTCGAGAATAAATTTGGAATCCAAAGGACTGTCCAAGGATGGCAGCCTGGTGGTGGATGGAGCGGAGGCTGGAATTGGATGAGCGTAGTGACTGGAAAGTCCAATATTTGCTAGACTGGTCCTCAGCAAGTACAGTTTAGAGCAGGGTCACCTTTCATCCCTCACTTTTGACTTCTTTAGATCAAGAGAATGAAAACAAAATAAACCAAGACATTAAAAATGTGTTTCACAACCTAGTTGGTCAGTCTTGCCCTGGTTTACTGGGAAAACTCCAGGCCTAGAATTATTAGACCACAGATTTAAATCCCAGTTGGATTGCATATCAGCTGAGTGGCCTTAGGCAAGTTGTTTAATCTGCAAACTCTCTATTTCCTCAGCTGCAAAGGGGACTAAAACATCCTTCTTGTCACAATGAGCTTCAGAAAGGCTAGCTAATGTGTACCCCACTGCTGGTGGCACAAACTCCCCCATCCTTTTAAGGAGGTTTGTACCTGTGAGGGTGATGCAATGGCCCCCAAATGCCAGTGTCCCCCCAAGGGCTGCCACACACAGCTCAGAGTGCAGCAGGGGTGCCTGGGACCTGAGCGTGACTGGTACTGCTCCTCATCACATTCTGAAAACTTCACTCTTTCCCAGTCTCTACAGAAGGCACAGAGCACTTGCTCTGAGCCCGGACAAACCGTGAGTTCCAGGATATGGACCAACTACAATAGACAGAAGACAATATGGCAGTTTGAATGAGAATAGCCCTCAGAGGGCCATTTGAATCCTTGGTCCATAGTTCAAGTAACTGCTTGCTGAGGATTAGGAGGTGTGGCTTTGTTGAAGCAAATGTGGCGTGGGCTTTGAGGTTTCAAGAGCCCACACAATTACCAGAGAGCTCTCTCTTGTGTCTGTGAGACAGATGTAAGCTCTCAGCCCCTGCTTCTGCACTTGTGCCTACCTGACTACTGCTATACTTCCTGACATGTTGGTCATGGACTCACCCTCTGAAACTACAAGATCCAATAAACTCTTTCATTTATAAGTTGCCTTGGTCATGGTGTCTTAGCAAAGCAATAGAAAAGTGACTAAGACAGATAGTAATGCCTCCTCTAAGTGAGCATTTGGACAAGATAGAAAATAACAGTCAGGAAAACCAAGGTATCCATGGCTTCAATCCTCAGAAGCAGTCTTTGTCTGGGTATCGGACTACCGGAGCACCTGTGCTTTTTCTGATGGCTTCGTTGAATTTTAAGGATTTGGAGAAGACGCAGCACATAGGTTTTAGAACACCATCTCTGGAAGACGTACAGTCATCCATTCTATGAGGACCACAGTGGGGACTGGTCCTGCATTAGCAGAGGTAGCTGTCTGTCTACACAGCATTTCCAAAGGACCTGTAGGTGTTTTCCAAGAGCAAAGCACAGATGCAGTATGTGTGGACATGAGTGGGGAGTACCTTGGTAAGCCCCAAGTGCATCCTGAGGAATGTTTGGGGAGACAAATACAGACCGCAAAGAGAAGGGGAGAGAGAATGTGACAGATTAAGCTGGGATGAGAGCAATGCAGCTGCAAGCCAAGCACTAAAGATGGCCATGAGAAGCTGGAAAAAGCTGGGAACTCATTCTCCCTTTCGGTAGAAATGTGGTTTTGCTGACACTCCAGTTTTGCCAAGACTTATGGCAGATTAAAGCCATGACAATGGAAGTACTGTGGTTTTAAGCCAAGATTTCATATATGTATGTATGCGTGTGTGTGTGTGTGTGTGTGTATGTGTATACACACACACACATAAGTTCATTGAATGAAGAGAGAGGGAGAAGGAGAGGGAGAGGGAGAGGGAGAGGGGGAGGAGGAGGGGAGGGGGAGGGGGAGGGGGAAGGGGAAGAGAGGGCCAAAGTTTCTTAAACTTTCCACCCATAATTCCTTTTACCCTAGAGATCTTTTTGCAACTCCTGGTAACATTTACTGACAATCAATCATAAAAAATTACTTTGAAAATTCTGGCCTACACAGACCGTTACTGTTTATTAAAGATAAAGAACAAATCAGCCTACTAATTTACAATGGGTGCCTGTGTTTATTTTGACAGGAAGAGTTTAATTGTTTCCCAACTATTTGATTCAGCAGGACAGAAATAACTTTGGTGTCTTCATTCTATCAATATTTTGATTCACTCAGGCTGAGAACACCACTTCTCCTACACACATACCACAACAATGGCAGAGGGACATTTAAGGCTATTTCAGAGACTATTGGAAGTTCATTGAATGGTTGTCCATGAAACTCAAGTTGGTGATTCAGATAACAATCTGAAGTGTTCAGCACCAAAACAGTGCTATCCAAAGATGCACTAACTTGGTGCTTGCATGTGAGGAATGATGCTGAGAAACCTTCTTCATTCTCTGCCACACTCATTGTGTTTCTATAAGAGCAGAGCACTGCATGGATGGGAACACTGCAATTAGCAAACACACAGTCATTCTGGTTGTGATTGTTTGCATTTCATGGAGGCATGTGGGCGTGTTGCATGTTCAGAACCGAGGCTGAAGTGAGATCCTGCCCAGCAACATGAAACAAGGCAAGTGCTGATAGAATTGTTTTGGATGGATTTGGCATTTGACTTGGGGTGAACTTTTGGGTGATGCACATACAGAAGTGCAATTGAGCAGAGCCCAATTTGTTATGACTCCCATATTCAGTCACATGGCTTCCTATGGAGTTGCTAATCACAGCTTAAGAAGCTGGGTTTTAAGTTACCACACTTACGGCCGTTTACTCCAGCAGCTGTAGAACACAGTTGGTCATTCTAGTATGATTGAAGTGGTACTGGTTTACCCATGCTTGTAATGGGTTAGACAAGAAATGTCCCCCACAAAGGTTTGTTGAAGGGTGGATCCCTAGTTAGTGAGTTCCATCTTGGATAGATATTTGTCCCTGACTCAGAGAAGCCAAAGCAGTTGAGGAGATAAAACTATTTTGTTAATGAGGTCTGGTACCTGGCAAATAGGCACCTGACAGAATAAACACGTTATGATTACATTAAAAGAAAGGAGGCCTCCACTCTTGTTTAATTCACTTGACAATTACACTGTTAGTATTGAGTGGATTGGTTGCTTTTTTACCAGGCCAGCCAGGTAAACATTGCACCTGCCAAGTCCCCATGCCCTTGTGGATGGAGAAAGTCACTGGCCTTTTAGATGCTTCTCATAGACACCAGTCTGCCCCATGCTAGTGAAGCCCTAGCTACCTCATGGATAATGAGATTTGTCCTTGCTCAGCTTGGCTAAATGAAAGACAGAGCTCTGAGATGCCCCTCACAAGATACCAGACATGACGAAGACCACAATCACAGCCAACTTTTGCTGTTTAACGGTGGCTGCTGGCCTGAGCTTCCAGCCAGGCTGACTAAGCTTCTTAGATGTGGACATGACTTTGCTTTGGAAATTTCTTTGAAAAGGGAGATCTAGTTAGCTGTGCCTCAGAGCCTGGTCATATTCTCCTGGATGTAAGACGGAAGCACCAGGAGGAGCTGGCTGTGGTTAGTGGCTCCAGCCTCCAGCTCACCTTGGCCCCATCTGCCCTTGTCCTATCATTTTCCCTAAAGAGGATGTTTGATGTCATCCTATGGAAATACAGGGTGGGGTTCCCCTTCTTCTGCATAGCTCACCATCACCTGGATTTGGCAAGATGAGAGAGACACTCCTCAAGACCCCTTCTGAGAGGCTGGAATCCCAGAGTAACAAAGGGTAATTTGTTAGCCCTCTGCCACCCTCTCCAGTGTGACACTGGTGGCACTGACCTAGAGTGAGAGGCCTTGCATATCTACACAATGCAGTTATGGGAAGTAATGTTTGTCCTCCCGGTACAGGACTTACCTGGTTCCACTCAACAGGACTGAGCAAACTTTACTTTTGGAACTTGGGCCCTGACAGCTAATGTTGCTGTTACTATCTCCAGGACTGGCTATATTGTTATCTGCACCCACAACATAAAACCTTCCAACAACAGTCGGCTGGTGGGACAGACAGAGTGAGAAGACTCCCTCTGCAGAAAGCAATATGGCCTCCCTTGGACTAGCCTGACAGCTTGTTCTCTGAGACAGGGGCCTGCAGGCCACAAAGCCATTAGGAACAATTTGTCGTCACCCTGCAGGCTTTCTCCTCCTAAACTGTTATCAATAGGCTTGTCATCCAAGGCCTAACCTCCTTTGTTCTTCTCATCTGTTCTCTTGGAGCCCTCTCCAGAGCCTGCCTCCTCCTCTGAGGACCTGCAACAGGCTGTCATACACCTGTTTGGCTGGAGGCTGGGCCAGGGGGTCCAGGCGTGGTGGGAGAGAGCAGCTACCCACCAGAGCCTCCTGGCTCCCAGTGTTCTTCTGTGTCAGGATGTCAGATGACAGTTGCTGGAGCTGCAGCTGGCACATCAGCCGTGCCAGGGCATAGTGCACCTGCCGCACGCTTTAATGTGCTCTGCCCTCCTGAGGGGCGTGGGCCTCGCCTCCTCAAGGCTGCTTCTGTGGCTACAACTCAGAGACAACAGAAATGGTTGTGGTCCAGGGGCTTGTGGCAAAGAGGCCAGCACTCTGCAGTGCTCATCACATAGGCAGGACATGGGATCGAGGGGGTTTACACACATGTGGTGGGTGAGCTGAAGAGGCCTGCAGAAGCATCCAGAACTGTCCGAGAATTAAGAACTGGGCCACGTTTCTTCCTGGTCTGGAAAGCAGGTAGACATTTTAGCAATGTGCACAGAGGTCCTGTTGGCATTGAGAGAGGGTCCTGACTTAACCTTTTTGTATCAGTATGACAAAAGGCCACACTCAGGGGCTTAAGCAACAGACATCTTTCTCATGGTTCTGGAAGCTGAAGGTTCCAATCTGAAGATGCCAGCAAAGCCAGTTCACTCTGGGGCTATGGGGTTACTGCTTTCTGTGGTATACTTACTGGATGCCTTTTTTGTGTGTGCACTCTGAAAGAAAGAGGACATAAGTCAGCTCTCTGTCATTGTTTCAAATAAGAACACTAATTCTCTTGTCTCAGGACCCCACACTTACGGCCCCAGCTGACCTTCACCTCCCTCCAAGGACCTCATCTCTAAATACCATTACACTATCAGCCAGAGAATTCTGCGTAGGAGTTTCAGCTAGACCCAGGCATTCAGTCCATACCAGGCTCATGGCTCATGGAAAGATACAGCAAAGGGTTGTGGTGTGTGCTTGGCTGTGATAACACTACAGTGGGCTAGGATGCCCCCATATTTAGGAGTAGAAGATAGCCATTTATGAAAGGTCACCCTTATATCTCTCCATAATACTTTGATGGGTTCTCTGTTTAAACAAACATGCTACTGGTAGCCTTTGGGATGAGCAAAGGACAGAGGAATTTTCAGGAAAGAATTTAATACATGAGGGCTTCATGTCAGCCACCACTGCAGGACACAGACAAAGAACCACAGACATATATATCTGGCCGGCCTGGGAAAGAAGCTAAGCTCCGAGGTTTCTATTTGCCCAGATGAAGGGCATTCTCAGAGTGTGACTCAAATGGGCAATACGTTGCCAGCGCACTGGTGCCTTTACAAAGTGCTTTCTCTCCTAGGAAGCTCTTCGTCTTCCCTCTTACTACCATCACCAAGTGAGGACACCAAGGCTCAGGAAGATCAAGCACTTCCCACTTCCAACAAAGAGGTCAGAGCTCTGATCTCTGTGCTCACACGTCTGCTGCAAATGCACTGTTCTGTTCTGCCTATTCTAGAAAGGTCAGCTTTTTAAAATGCATAGGAAGCCTGGCTGTCACAGGTACCCTGCAAGGCTGAAAAGGCAGGACTTGTGCAGAACCCAGGTGCTCTACTGCAATGAGAAGTCTTCAAAGAGACCCACCTAGTAATGCTGGCAGGGGGCCCCTCCACTTCTAGTCACTTCCATTTTTAGTTTCTCAGACCCCCTGCCAAGCCCTAGCCTGGAACTCCTGCCTTGGTAAAGTTTGACCATGTTGGCAAGGAACCATTATTTAACTGTTGTCCTGGGGGCAGGCATGTACTGGATGAAAATAAAGCCTCGGCTTCATTGTCACGATCTAGAATAACTTCCCAAGAATTTGATGGGTAGACTTGAGATCTTCCAGCAGACTCGATGCACAGAACAATCTCAGAGCCTGTCAACTTCCACACACATTGCAGA
Source organism: Mus pahari (assembly GCF_900095145.1). Taxonomy (NCBI): domain Eukaryota; kingdom Metazoa; phylum Chordata; class Mammalia; order Rodentia; family Muridae; genus Mus; species Mus pahari. Next base: position 105,434,439 of record NC_034590.1, read on the forward strand.
ATGACACAGAAACCTACCCAGCATGTGGGCATATACATCCTAAAGGCAGACAGTGTCACCTAGATTTCAGGATCACTTGGCCCCTTGGATCAGTGGCCCAGCCCCACAACAGATGGTGCCTCCCTCCCAGCCCAGGCTGCAGGACCAGCAGCAAAAAGGCAGCTGCTCACCTTCTCTCCTTGCCTCTTTCCTTCTGGACAAAGACTATTATGCTAATGAGGGCCATGGGTCCAGGGCAGCCCACATCGGCCTCTGCAGGACAACTGTGAATGATGTTCAGCCCCAGAAAGCTGGCGTCAGTTCTCTGCCATTATCTGAGCTGATACTGGTGTGCCAGCCGCAGACAGCTGGGAGGACCTGAGCCTCTACAGGTCCATCTGGAATGCCGGTCTCGAGCCAGTCGCTTGACTTCGAGTATGAGATGGCGTGGCTCCAAAGACAATGGGTACCCTGTCTCTGTGACCTTGTTCTCTTACACCACCAAAGAAAGAACAAGACAGGGATGGTATTACATGGGGCAAGGAGTTGTGTCTGCTTTCTTATTCTCTAGAGTCCTTGGTGTTATTCCCCCTGGTCCACATGTGTACTCACCTGCAAGCAATCTCTGTAGTGTCTTTCTAGGCAGGGCACCTGTTCTTGGTCCCAGGCAGGGACACAGTGCCAAGGATCCTGTGTTACCTACTTAGAGATGGCACAATGATGCATCCAAAACTATTCTGCTCAGAACAGAACTTGCTTCCCTTGCAGTTCTGAAAGCTGACAATCAGGTTGAAAGCCACTGGGAAGTTTGATTTGCTCTAGACCAGTTGTCAACTTGTGGGTTATGATTCCCTTCGGGGTAGAAATACCTTTTCACAGGGGTCACCTAAGACCATTCAAAAGCACAGATATTTTTAATTTATAATGGTAGCAAAATTACAGTTATGAAGTAGCAATTAAATAATTTTATGATGGGGGTCACACAACCTGAGGTACTGTATTTAGGAGTGACAGCATTAGGAAGGTTGAGAGCCACTGCTTTCAAAGACGTAGGAGAGAATCCTGGCCTCTGGCCCAGCTTCCTTGGTGTTCCTTGTCTTGTAGATGTATCACCTGCACCCCCAGCCTTCATAGTCCTCCCAGTGTTTCAGTGCATCAGGCCCTAGTTGTCTTATTGAGTATAGTATCGTCATCTAGTTTAGACTCACCTTAACTTAATTACATTTTTAAAAATCCACTACCAGATCAAGTCCCATTTACAGGTTCTGGGTAGATATGGATTTGGGTGGGAGGGTGATGTACAACCAGATAGACTGACAGCAGATTGGAGACATCTGCTTCTCACATCCTGGAACAGTAAAGCATCTGTCCACTTAGTGGCCCTGATGTCTCATTTGTCCCTCTGGATGCTACTTAGAAACAGTCACACCCATTGAACACATCCCCAAGCTACAGATAACCCCTACGGGTACTGTTTTGTATTTAGGTGGTTTAACCCGCTCCTTTAAAATCCCCCACACACCCACACTTTTCTCTTCTTTGATATTTTTACCAACGGCAGTGGCCCAGGCTTCTGGGGTAGAAGTCATTTTTGACTTTGGGATCATGACTGCAAAGTTAAAACTAGTCACTCTTTGTTCTGAAAGTACCCATCACCTGTCTGTCCTGCAGAGCCACACCATGCTTAGTGTGCCTTTCTTCCTGAAGGGCAGTGCCCCTTAGGCAGGAGGCGTATCTCGAGGCCTAGGAGGCTTGGCTCACCAGGGAGCAGTATTGTGCCTCAAGTTCTGGGACCAGGGGTGGGGGAGGACCAGTTTAGGCATTCCCCCACTCATGTGTATAAGCTTTGTGGGTCACAGTGAGATGTGCATGAAGCTTGTCTTAGGGAAGACAGATGAGAGTGAGATGTAGGGTGTTAAGCACATACAACCAGAGGGACCTGAGAGGGTACAAATGACCTTCTTGGGGGAAAAAGAGTAGAGACGCACAGTGGAACCAGGCAGCTACCTCTGTCTATCAGCTACAAGGCCAACAAGCGTGCAAGCATGGCTTTTAGCAGGTGTAAATTCACATAAGTGCGACATGGGCTCATTTCAACGTTCCCTCCTGGCTTGCTTGGGTCTGAGGCCACACAAATGCCAGGATGCCCATCTCCCATCTGCCCCACTGAGTCCTCCGTGGATGCAGAGGCGGGACGCCAGAGACAGACTCTATCAAGGGCACTGGAGCAAGTGGCTTTCCAAGCCCTGGAATTTACACGATTTAGGTATAGTGTGTTCTTTTAAGGGCTTTCTGTGTAAAGGGTGCAGGGCCCTGAGCGGCCAAATCTGCTAATGCCTTGTGCTTTTTGTGTTTAAATGTGCCACTTCCAATGACTGTCACTGTTGACCTAAGTGAGAAACATCCCACCATGTTTAGGGGGCAGTCAGAGGTGGTAGTGCTTCATACCATTCGGCTTTGCTCTGTGGAGGATGATGTTGCTAGAATTGGCTATGTTTTATGAGCTGAGGCCTCTTTAGCAAGGTTTGTCTTGTGTGTCTGTGTGTCCCTGAGAGCCCTAGGGCTCTTCAAAATTCCCCCTGAACAACATGGAAAGAGAGGCCTTTCACAGATCACCCAGTGGTTTGTTGGTATTGTCACGCTGACTGTGTGCTTTTAGTTGGAACATTTATTCATTCTCTGAAGGAATACTGACCTAATACTTTTTCTGGGATAATATATAGGCACTCCTTAGAAATGTGGGCAAGACAAAGGGACCCCCACACTGAGAAAGCCCACTGACGAGGACACGTGGTAAGAGGTCCTGACATTCTGAGTGGCTCAGAGAGGGAAATATGAGGCTTGGGGAGGTGGGGCCAAGAAGCCAGGATAGTCCCCAGAGGCAACAGGGGTCAGCCAGGAGAAGGCAATGGATGTGGTAGCATCTGGGGATAGACATAAGGGAAAAGGATGAACAGAACATTCCAAAGCAGTAAGAGAAGATGGAAATTGGATGAACTATTCTATGTGTTCATGGTATGTTGGTCTACACAAGCCCCAGAACAATCTAGAAAGTTGAGAGCGACCACAGGATCTAGAACAGTCCTTGTCATGCTCTCGGTCTCTTCAAGTCTACTCATGTGAAGAGGGTACTTTCTTGTGAAGTGTTAGTGAGCAGACTCTGGTGAAAGAACAAACAAACAAACAAACAACAACAACAGAAACAGCCTGCCTTGGACACCACAGGGCATGCTTTAGCGATAGTGTGTGAAGTTCCAAGCCCGCAGCCATGGGCATACCTATGGGCCTCTCCAGAATCCCCTGTGCATCTGTCCCTTGAGCAGTCATGAAGACCAAGGGGTGTACTGAGGAAGGACCACACATCACAGAAAGCGTTCCTGCCACCGTCCAGTGGGGGCCACAGGAAAAGCTTGTCATGGGAGTAGGGGCCTTAAACATGAGAGATGACCCTCCAAACACAACTGCCCTGGGCCTCACTCACCCAGCCTTGTCTTCTTTGGGGGGGATGTACTCCAGAGATTCCCCATCCTACCTGGCTGTGGTAGAGTGGATACTGTACTGGGAGGGGGTATATCCTAATGAGGGTGGAGGTGGGAGTGGCTTAGGAGTAAGCTGACCTGTCTGAAAATGGGTACCAGGGCCTGTCAGTATAAGCTTACATCCTAAAGACCTTGCCTGATCTGATTGACAGCAGCATCACCTGCCCATCATCTGCTTATTAGAGGCCTTGGAAGTGAATAAATGAAGTGAAGCCATACCATGAGCCAGTTTCAAAGGCTGGCCTGAGTCTGTACTTCCAAGAAGCAAGATGCTTAGGTGCTTGCTGCATTGCCTCAGGGTCTCCGGCCCAGGTTCTAGGGTTCAGGGGGAGGTAACTCTTTGCCAGACAGTATGGAGGGCTATCCTTAGAGCTTCCCTTTGTTGCTTTTCTTGCCCCTTGGCCAGCCACATGGCCTCTCCTTGTCTGCTGTCTTCTGCAGCTCAGTGCTTCCTGCTGTATTGACACAGGCAACTCTTGCCACTTCCCTTACTTAATTAGGGCACTGAGAGGCTGCTGCACACTCAATGGAATGACTGAGTAAGTAAATTTCCCCTGTTAATCTGCACATTTATCATAGTTGCCTCCCTAAATCGACAGTGACTGGCAAAGTCTAAAGTAACTCTCCAGTTTATAGCTGGGAGATAAAATTCAGACAAATGAACCACTGATGCCCGGTGACAAGAAAACATCGTTACAGAACTGTCGGCACTAGGCAGAGTAGGGGTTCTAAGAGGTGGGACCAGTCCAGCGCCATCTGGACGTCCAACTGTGAAGTGCTTCTTGGAGTTAATACTGGCCCACCTGTCTCCTAGAGTGACTGAGCCTCCTGTCTCCTTACCAGAGCTTCAATATTTCTATATTACCTCTGGCACCTGACTTAATTAACTTACAGTCTATTCTTCCTCTGAAACACAGGCTCTTGGGATTTGTCCACTGTTGAATGCCCCTTACTAAAACCATCCAGGGAGTTATGTGCACCCTATATACACATACTGAATAAGGTAGCAAATGGGTAGAAAATTAGGTCTGGATTGATTGATAGGTCTGTGAGCCCAGAGTCATAGGTTGAAACTTGAGCCTCCAGCAGGTGAGACCTTTGAAAAGCTATTCAGATGAGGTCGGTATGATGAGTCTTCATCCTTCCTGTGTGTCCTGAGCAAGAGAGAGATATTGGACCTCTACTCACATAATCAGATGGAGTCTCTTCTGTGGAGATGCTAGAAGTAGAAGCTAGTCTGAAAGCCAAAGGGAAGACCCTTAAGGAGAATTCATCACACAATTCTTCCTTCTATAACTTCCCATCTCCAGAATGGAAAGGACATCAACCTGAGTCATTTAGGCCCATCCATGTTGTCTTCTCTGGTGACAAGCTGACAAGCATAGAAGCAGTGTCCCAGTCTGTGGACATCTCATTTAAGATCCAGAATGTAACTGACCAGGTGCCTGGGCTGATATTGTGCCGGCATGATATCGTGCTCATCTGCTGGCCAGGCGCATACTTTCTATAGGCAATTAAAAGAGATGTTAGGGTGAAGTACGCATCCTCCATCTATCTCCTATACATATTCCATTGTCCATGTGCTCTAGAAGTACCAGAATTAATGCTTGTCTGCTTTACATGTGCTTGGTCCTATTTAATCTGAACAACAGCTCTCGACACCATCATATCCATCATCATCCCAATAGGAGGTTGAGCTATGCTGTGGGTGGTTCACTAGTGTGGTAATATAGAGAGAGGCTCTGGTAGGCTTGGGGGTGGTGGTGGTGAGATTCAGACAAGACCTGATGGACCAGAGGTTGCAGTACTCATCCTGGATAGAGTTCAGACATGTGAAGTTTTCTCCCACCCAGCTGACCCCACCCTTGGCCTTGGTTTCTTCTGTTTTATTTTTTTGGAAGGGAAGAGTGTATTCTCTCTGCCTGGAAGCCTGTTAGACTGGTCTCGTTGAGAAGGAGAGGGTAGTAGTCAGGTCCACTGGCTCCTGAGACCCAGTTGAGTACTTTGGGTCTAGTATCAGGACACAAAAGGCAAAATGCTGAAGAATTATTACAGGACAGTTAGCCACAGCAGACTGCAAAGCAGGTATTTGGGGTCAGGGCTCCTCCTGTGCCCTGCCAGAAACCACTGCAGGAAGAACCTAGCAGAGAGAACAGAAGAGAGGGTTCCCTGTGCCTCCAAAGTCTGTCTTCTAGGCCCTGGGGGACAGCTGGTCACCCTTGTGCAAACAGTCAGGCCAGCCCATCTTGGGCCTGCAAGCCCGTCTCCATTCTCAGGATGCTCAGTGGCAGTCCCTCCTTTGTGTAGTACTGGGAGTTCTTGCTTCATTATTCAGAAAGTCTTTAGGCTGATGCTCAACCTAGTTAGCCACATTAACATATTTAAATCACAATTAATTGGAAAATTACAGTAAGGTGTGAGGTGGGAGTCATTCTTTCAAATGAGGATCTTAACTTGCTGATGAAACCCAGCCATTTGTTTCTTCCCAGGAAGTCTTCAAACCCCCAGCTGGCAAGGCAAGTGTGTCCTGGCACGTGGATGCCTGCTGTGAGCTGGTGAGGTACCCCTCTCTATCCCACCCCTACAGGGCCCAGAGCACCCAGGCTGGCCTCGGAAGAGGGAAAGGGGAGGAGCTCTGGAAAGTGAGGCTCTGACCTCTGTGTCCAATGTCCCCAGACCCCCTGAAGGAAGAGATCTCCAGGTGGCAGCAGTGTCTCAGAACAAGGGTGACTGCAGAGTGGGTCTTCTGAATACATTGACTGCCCTGCTTCAGCTCAGCAGAGACTGGCCTTGTGCGGCTGTATCTATCATTCAAGGTCGTTACCACCATTAGGCGATGCCCTTAGAGAAAGACTCTGAGCAAGGGTGCAGCTGTCCAGTTCCCGTGGCTGCTGAGACGTTATTTGGGTGCTAGACGAACACTGTAGGGAGGGAGGGAGCCCAGAGAGGTCTCCAGGCTGCAACCAGTCTCGAGGAAGGCCTTTGAGAATCTGGGCAGCTGTCTGTTTACTCTCTGGCTTCTAGCTGTCCTGCACCCTCCCTATCCTGAGAGGCAGCCAGTGCATGAGAGGCAGGATAAGTCTGTACCCTCTCTCACTGGTGCTCCAATGCACAGGATAGAGGCGGTGCCATGTGTACTCACACACCAGGTTCCTGGTAGTATCTACTATTATAATGTCCGGACTGACTCTGGGTAGTCATGGAGGCCCAGATCATATTGTTCATAGGACACAGTGAGCATGAGAGCAACACTGTCCTATGATAGCAACAAAGCTTCCTTCAGGATGGGAGAGCCTGGAAAGTGCCATGGTTCTGTTCCCATGTGGGCCACCTGAGCTCTAGACTGATACCTGACACCTCTAGCTGGGTATACCCCAAAGCTAGTGAGCTGGAAGACTCCGGCACAGGCCTCTGCGTCATCACGGACACAGCAGGCACTTAATAAATGTTTGCAAGATGCATGTCAATCAGAACTAATTGTACAGAAAAGAGGTGTGTGCCCTCTGTGAACTCAGGAGGCTGGGGCTGGTGCAGAGCGATGTGTGGGTGGCCATATCTTAGTCTAACCAGCAGTCACATTTTCCCTGGGCCTATAACCTCCCTGAGCTCTCCGCTTTCCACATGTGGCAAGGCACGAAGAGCTTTCCCTTTAAGTGGGAAGCTGCGCTGCCAGGGTCCTGTTGATAGTAAGGTGGATTCTAAGGTAAGCTGCCATGGAAGTCAGATGCCCCCGGGAACCGCCGGCAACGGGAGTGTGGGGATTCATTTCCTCCCTTGCCAACAGGGCTGATAAGTAGCCAGGCATTTGTTTTCCTGGATTTTCTGAGTCGCCTTGTGAGTTCGTTTCCTTCTGAAGCAGCCATGCCTCATTGCATAGCCGAAGGTCCGCTGGCATTTCTAGATATTTAACGCCTGCACAATTAGCCAATCATGTTATGTAATGTGTTCTTTAATGCCCCATTTATCTCGTAACTGAACATTTGTGCTTTCTGTTGGAGAGCATTGAGTTTCACTTTTAAAAAATTCCATTTGGAAGTGGAAACAACACTTTAGCTTTCAAATGGGGTGCAGAGGGGACAAGGGGAAAACTCCAGTAGGGTCTGCAGCTCTAGGGCCATCCACCGCCCCCACCGCCCCCACCTCTTCTGCAGCCTGCTGTCTGCTATGCTTTCCTTTCTCATTTCCATGCAACCCTAGGCTCAGCCTGCTTATGAGCTGAGGGGCGGGGGACTGGGAGGGTAGGAAGCTGGGAAGAAAGACATGGAGCAGAGAAGTTGATCAGGATTTGGGCCAGGCAGCGGGAGTCCAGAGAACACCACTGCAGGATACATCCTCCAACAGTCTGTGCACTGCAAGAGCCTGCCACAAGCACCAGGTTCCTCTTCACTTTCAGAGGCTCTTCACTCTGGCTGGCTGCCTTGCCTTCACCCCTCATCCTGGCAGGGCAGGAGTCTGGCTAGAGGGAGGTCTGGCCTCTTTGCAAGCTCTTGTCTCCAATAACCTCTGCCCTGCAAACTGTTGGCTCGGGGCTTCCCGAGTGCAGGACCACCGACAGGGTGCTCCAGCTCTGCCTCGGCATACTCTCTGATGAGCCCATCTTGGTGCTGACTGAAAGGGAAAAAAAAAATCAATAGTGAACTTGGGGCTCCCTGTGCCCACAAGGCCCAGAAGCTGCCTTCTCAGCTGACTGTCTTCCAGGCAGAGCCACCTGTGGGGAGCGGTGAAAGATACATGAACTAATGAAACCCCCTATAGTGTCAATCTGCCTGTGTGCACATCCTTGCTTTTGAGTGTGTCCTCCATGTTAGTTTTGTCATCTTTGTGTGTGTCTGTTTATTGTATGAGTGTGGGTGTATTATTCTGAGCTGGTGTGTGTGTGTGTGTGTTCTTTAGTGTGGGTGAATTCATGTGCATCTATTCAGCTAAACAGGTGTGTATATCTGTATACAACTATGGTTTACAGGAGTATGCAGGGGTGTGGAGGAGTGCCTCTGTGTCAAGTGCTGGTCTGAGTGTTGTGTAGTGTAGCTGCGTGTATGAACATTGAAGTACGAGTTGAATGCATATACACTGCTGTGGGTGGTGTGTCCCTATTTGTGCCCATATGTAGACTGCAGGTTTGTCACCATGTGAGCAGGGGACTGGGGTAGGAGCTGCCAACTTACTATCCGTACTAACCACAAATCTTCTTGTCTGCCTCTTCATGTGTCCTTGCTCCCCTCAGCAGCCATGACAATACTACAGGAGTCGTCATTCTGCCAGAACTGCTTGCCTTAGAAGAGATGCTGGACCCAGAGCAGTCAGTGATCGGTCTTAAACAGGGTGAGACAATGGGGCTGTCTGAAGCCATGGCTGAGTGCTGTGTGCCTGGACAGAACTTCCTACTGTGCAGTCACAGAGTGCTCCTGTCACTGGCTGTGTATTACATGGCCAAGGGACATCAAAATAAGAAACCATATCTGGCAGTAGTGCCTGAAATGCCTAGAGATCCAGATGCCCTGCTGGATGTCAGCCCTGGGAAGGTTTTCCTGTTCTTTGTGTCCATGACATTCCTGGAAGGTCTTTCAGCACACTCTCTACATCTGAACTAGCTTAAATAGGCAGAGCTTTCCCCTAACCTCCACATATCTGAGTCACTAAGAAGCTTGTGCCCTCCCTGGCAATCTGGCCAGAGGACTGAGGTGGTGCTGGCCCTCCATATAAGTTTCCAGGCTCACTGTCTATTATCCTGATTTCTATCTTGTTCTGAGTATTCTTGGTTCTCAGGGGTCTCCAGGAAACACATACTCCAGGGTGGGTGGTACTGAGGTGGAAGAATTAAATAAGTACAGATTTGTACTTGTACTTTCCCAGAACAAAGCACACAGGATTGTGCCTATGTGCAGCTGGGCTTTAATGGTATAATGAGCACTGTTACTCTCTTCTATTCATTTTTCTTATACTATGTACTTCTTCAAACATCCAGCATGGTGTGTGTCTTCCCTGCATATATATAAGTGCATACATACATTAACACACAAATGCATACAAAACACGCAAATGCATACAAAAAACACAAACATATATTCACACACACACACACACACACACACAGGCATGCACACCAATGAAATACTCTGATTTAAGACTGACAGCCAGCAAGGTCATTATCTCAGGAGAAATTCCATTGCCTATAAAAATTGCAGAGGATTGAGAAAAGCAGTTGGTGGCCTCTCTGTGCTTGGCGACTGTTCAAGGCGAGCAGGCATGCTTGCCTAACGGAATACAGAAAGGCCTGGTGTGCCTCCCTCAGTGTGATCCCAATTCCAGGAGCACAGGCAGCTGTGCTTCTACAGAGTCGCACTCTGCTCACACTCACTGGGCTCTTATTGTGTCGTCTTCCTAAACCTGCCATTCATCTGCAAACAAAGTTACTTTCTTAGAGAGGCTGTAAGAAAAGACCACAAACTGGGTGGAAAAAAAAACCCAGAATTTATTATTTCAAAGACCTGGAATGGAGTTCAGAGTCTGAAACCATGTAAATGTTCACACCGTCTCCAAAGAATCTGGAGGAGGGTCCTCCCAGCTCTCCTCCCAGCATCTGACTTTAGTTTTGCTTGGCTTCAGCATCGTTCATATCTTCCTCCATCTCTAAATAGCCTTGCCCCAAAATGGGTCTCTATGACCAAATCTTCCTTTAGCTGTAAGGACACCAGTCATATTAGATTAGGGCCCACCTACTTATCATTCCAGGGTGGCCTCATTTAACTTTGTGCCATCTGCAAAGATTCCTTTTTCAGAGAAGGTGATATCTACATTCCAGGTGGCTACAGATTGGCACACACCATAAAACCCAGGATAAGACCAGAAAACCAGCTTTAAAAAGAGAGATATCCTGGGAAGCCATTTGAAATCAGAAACCACACAGGCTGTCAGGTTGGCATGACAAATAAGAGCAGAGAAGTGCGGCTTAGGACCATCAGCTTTTCAGAGGACAGAGGTCTCTAGGGAGCTGCACCCACACTACCTTCTTTCTTGTTCCTGGAGGGAGTCGGGATAATCATAGAGCTGGCTCTGTTCTTTCTCTGGTCCCAGCAGCCCATGCTCTTTCAGGATGTCTATCTTGGAGGATCAAAGGCCGTAGTATCTCCCAAGCCTCTGGAGACTTGTAGTGTGGACCTGTTCTAATGTCATCAAGATGCCAACAGCTCTTTGAGTTGATGCTCCCAGGGCAGCCAGGTGAGACAATGGCTGGAGTTAGCAAGCTAGAAGGGCATTTAAGTCTGGCAATATGGCAGGAAGTTCCTCAGTCAGGGAGGCTCATAGGAACATCACATCTCACAGCCCTGACTGCACACACCTTCAGAACACATTCCTTTCTCTCCTGGACCCACTTTCCAAGACTATAACATGCTCACAATCATGTTCTTGTTCTGTGATTGTGGGAATGGGTTACCCAGTGTCGGCTAAAGTAACACAAAATACTTAAAAAATTCCACTTCCCTGCTTTGTATTACTCTAGATTTTCTTGTTCCTCTCAATTATACCTGACAGAAACACTAACTCCCTCCAGATGTCCTAATCAAAACAGGTGACCCTAATTTCAAGGAAATCCAGTTTGGTGTGATGTGTTTCTTCTTAACTTACTCAGAGTTTGCGCTGTCTTTGGAGATGACATTTCATCCCAGCTAAGCCCAGCATGCCCTTCTGAGAGTAAAGAATAGACTATGCACAGAATCCTGCTCATTGCTAAAAACACGTGTGCCAAACATTTTAAGGAAACCAACAAAGAAGCACATTTACATCTAGAGGCCTCATGTTCACACAGTTGAAATGTTTAAGAAAACAATGTAGACATGAAACAGGCTTTGATTCTGATGCCTTGCCATTGTTTATTCTAATCATGGCCAAGACCAACTGAGTTAATCTTATAGGCATCAGTAGTTCACATAATCTAGTGGCATTTGTCCCAAGGCCATCATATCATTCATCATTTTGCTAAGTCTGTTCCTTTTTTCAAACATTCCTGAGGGCTCAGAATTGAGACTAAGGAGCATGGGGTGGAGGAAGGTGTCAGGAGACATTTTTTTAAACTAGACTTTTTTTTTTTATTAGTCATCTTCATGCGTTATTTTGCTCCCGTGGATATTTATTTCCAAAGCAGATCACAGCCAATTACAGGGCACTCTTTGACATCCTTTCTTCTTCTCCAGATTAACCAAGACTGAGAACCTGGAGGCAGCTGGGACACATGGTTTCTTACTGAGCCTAACAACATCCTGGCTTGAGCCTTCCACTGTTTGAACTCTCCGGGAGAGAGAGAATTCTCACCAGGAATATAGTGGCTAAGCAGTGTCTTAAGCAGAAGGAACTGCAAAGCCCCGTGTCCCTGATTATACAAATGGAAGCAGTATCCCCTAACAGAGTGGGTGTGCACATGAAATATTGACGTGTAACCCACCCACAGTCAGGAAAGTTTAGCTCAGGAGAGAGGACCCACCATGAATGTAGGTGGCACCATCCCATGGGCAGAGGTCCTGGACTGAAGAGAAAACTCAGAGCAAGCTAAGCACCAATCAGCATCAGCAGGCATCTTTTTCTGCTTCCTGACCACAGACATGGTGTCATCAGCCACCTCATGCTCCTATCTGCCTGTATATCAGGATAGAACTGTACCTTCAAACTGTAAGTCAAACAAATTGCTCCCTTTCTTAAGCCACTTCTTGTCAAATACTTGATAATACTGGGAAAATGAGCTAAGGTGGTATTTAAAAGCAAATCCCAGGGACTATTTCACATGCACATCCTTCACAGTGAATCTCTAAAAGGATGCCAACATTTTCTCACACAAATGCAGTGTCATTTCTAGCAATAAATAGAAGTTTCAAATGTGGTATCACAGGCACGATTGACAGATGTAGAAGCTGGGTCTCTGGCATAGGCTTTGAGAGCCACAGCCCAGCCCCCACCTCTGATCTAGACACACTGCTTCCTGGTCAGCATGCAAAAGAACTAACTGCCAGAAGATCCTGAGCCAAGATCATGAGCCTTACTGCCACAAGATCCTGAGCCAAGATCCTGAGCCGCTTTCCCTGCCAGACCTTCCTCAAAGCTCGAGCCCAAAAGACCCTTCTTTTCTTAAGTTGTCTCTGACAGGACTCCTGTCACAATGTTGAAAAGAGTAACCAATGTAACTCCATATTGGCCTCTGCTCAGAGTTCTACCTTTTCCCACAGGAAAACCCACTGGCAGTGTCTCTCTTAGAAAAGAGGTACCAGGTAAATTTGTCAATCATCTTTGATTTGGAAGCTGGTGGCTAGGAGAGATGAAGTATGACGTAGAGCATCCTATTAATTTGTTGGAGAGTATTTCACTCTTCACACCAGACAGTGCCTTTGGTAGGGGGCATGTCCATTTTCCCATGCTTTTCTTATAAAGTCTGACAGCTGGGAGATGACCATTCCGAGGAGGGAAGGCTACAGAAGAGAGCAGGCAGTCAGCCGAGCCCAAGGTCCTGGTATTCATTCATACTTGCACCAGAAATGTGAGAAGGAGAGGCCTGCCCAGTGACTGGAAGAAGTGGCTCCACATGCACCCCTCTAACCTCCAAAGTGAGACTGTACTCCTACCAAGTCCAAGTGGGGCATGCAATTTTCCGAGGTATCTTATCGGTTTGGACCCCACCTTTATCTCACTTACACGGCCCCCTCCACATGCAGCAGTATTCAGTTCCACCATCGTAACTCCCCTTCCATAGTTAGACTGCAAATACATCCTGGAAAGCATTCTGAGCTAGCGTGAGTAGATCCAGTAAAATCAGGGTTAGGTGCACACATGCACAATGAGACGGCTGTGTTCTTAGAACTAACTTTTAGAGGAAATCTCTTATTTACCATCCTATGTATATGCATGGTTAGGATACATCATAGAAAAGGACATGCACAGTGAATAAAGGCTCATATAAATCAAACCTATCAATAAAACAATGAACCACTCAAGTCCTGCCCTCAGCAGTCCACTCCTTCTCCAGCGTCCACAAGAGGAAGCCCCAGCAGGAACTCAGCTTTGGTGAGCAATCTCCTTAGAGTCTGTTGCTTCTTTTAGGGCTATCTGCTCACTATTGTTTCTTTTTCTTTTGAGTAAACCCCTTCACGGTCAACTATGCATGCTCCTTAAATTGTTTAAGTCACCAGGAATGGGAACCTGAGCCATCATAGAGACCCTCGGTAACATAAGATTTCCTTGCCCCTGGGCAAAGACAAATGATCTGGTTTAACTGGTGAATATCCAGCTTGTTAAACTGCAAGAGAGATGCAGGCTTCAGGTCACGTCATTCTCAACACATCTTAGGATGTTATAGGAGAAGCAGTCCATACAATCAATCAGCCAATGGAAAGATGGTTGTTTATGCAGCTAGCCTACTCAAACGTAGCCATCCTCCTCAGACCTTGCTGTATATGTTCACCTTGCATGGGGGATGAGCGATAATGCCTTCCAATATCTCTCTTCTGGAACTGGCAGGCTCCAGACAGTTAATCAAGTGCAGAGGGCAAGGTGGACATCCTGGAACATGTAATGGAGAAGCCTGTTGTGTTTGGTTATTACAGATCACATGTAACTGTGTGTAAAATCCCCCGCTGTTCAGAGATTCTTGTACTAAGCAGGTTAATTAAACCTTAATTTGAATCTCCCAGCTTATATGGGTCTGGCCTTAAAATTATCCTACCCAATTCTCTGACTATGTATGCATTAGTGGGGGGAGGGAGAAGTAAGGTAAGGCATTTTATATGTCTGAGTCATTAAATTGGCTTAATCTAATTAGCAGGTTGTGAAACAGTTGAGGAGGTTTGATGGACATGCCACCCTAGGAAAAGCCAATGTGTTTTAAAATATTATTTTCCTTTGCAAAACACCAGCTGTAATGTTTTTGGTATGATAACAATTCATGGTAAAATTAAATTAGCCAACATGACCAAGAAATCCCATTTAGACACATTCATGGTAGGCACACAGATCTATCTGCTTGTGGCTTCAGGACTCCTAGCTTCCAGAGACAATGGTCAACTTCAGTCTGGCTTTGCGGCATTCAGCCAACTTTCTGATTCAAAGTGTCTAGGAATGCGTAAACTTTCAAATATTCAGCAAAACCCTGATCCCGCATTCATCTCCCAGGCCTACCCCTCCCACACACACAATCATCATAATGCTCCTGGTGTCTCCCTATCATTGCTTACCCTCCTTTCTATTTTTAAAATTATAAATATATCAATGTACGGTCTCTGACAAGCCTTCTAGGAAATTCTGTCTCAGCTCAGTATATTTCGTGAGAGATTTCCAAATAAAACCATACATTGGTCCCATGTCCATGGCTGGCTATGGGCTGCAGACAGTGACTTGGTATTAGGTAAAAGCTACGATGGCTCGCCCATGCCCTAGCCTGTTGGTTAGTAGGCAGGAATATATCTGTAGCCCACTCCCTAAGCACACCATAGGAAAAGTCGAAGCAAAGCCATGCACAAGTGTATGCTCCTGCTCAGCAGCATCACCAGCAAGAAATCAAATAAAAATAAGAACATCTTGTGAGTCTTGTCTCACTGGTGCGTTGCAGTGGTTGAACTTGAGAAAAAAAGGTGCATGTTAAGAGTAGAGCTCCATTTTCAACCCCACTGCAGGAGGCTGTGTGAGAAAATGGTCTCGAAAGAGGCAATCGATATTTTGTATAGCAGACACAGTGTGCTGTTAAATGGTCTGGGCTTCGGATGGTTTTAAACAGTAGAGGGGGGAAACCGCAACAACAAACTAAAAGTAACCAGTGGGAGGGGCTCGTCTTTGTGAACAAGCATCCGAAGGAGGGTACTGAATGCTGCCTGTCTGGCATCCTCCTGAGATAATCACTTGGATACCTCTCACTTGGGACAAGATGGAAGCTGGGCACAGTGGCATACCCATGTGATCCCAGCACTTGAGAAGGGAACATAGGATGATCAGGATTTCAAGGTCACTCTTGGCTACATAGCTTATAAGTTCAAGGTCAGACTGAGCTACATGAGATTTTGTCTCAAAAGACCAAAGCTAACTACAAACTGAAGATGGGGCAGCTACAGTCAAGCATGCTGAGTGGAGGCAACTTCAGGACCATGAATGTCAGGTATGGGCCAAGAGGAGGGGTGCTCTCTTGATGAGGACTGGGCCCTTAGCTTGGCAGGATTGACCTGAAAGGATAGTCACAACCATCACACTTCCTAGAAGCTGGAAGAAGACCTGCCCAGGTGCCTCTTATCAAATGCAGACCTTTAGAGTGGAATCCTACTAAAGCTTCTCTTTTCATAGATAAAGAAAGGGATGAGAATATTTCTTACTTCACAGAGTTGAACTCCAAGTGTCCTTCAAGTGTGTGGGCCACATAGTCTGTGCTGATCTTGGGAAGAAAGATATCTGAATCACTTCCAGCATCCTTTCTGAGGGGATGAGGGTTCCTGTTGATTCTGACCCATTGTTTTCTTCAGCATCTCTGATCCCTGGATCCCATGCTAACTAGAGACTCAGTGGAAGTACTCATCGAGGATGAAGTCTCTAAGTCAAAATTGGAAGACATGATATGGTTAAAAAGCACTGGACTTCACCTCAAGAGTTCTAGATCAGCTTTGGAAGTTTGAGAAGGCCAGGCCTTCATTTCTTTGTGACCATCTTCCCTTCCCAATTGTTTGGGCCATGGGGATTTAGCCCCAGCTCCAGATGCAGAAACAGGACCATTTTTGAAATGGAGTATCTAGCTCTATGGCTGTGTAACAACTGAAGCCTTGTTGATTACATATATCTCTACTGGCTTATAAAGATGTGACTTGACTGTGATCTGAAACTCATTTTAGAATGACATCCTTCATGGAGTTGTACTGTGTAATAAGGCCTTGAAGAAGAATAAATATCATCCAAGAGCCCAGATCCATTCTTACAGCAATGAGTTTGCCCTCCAAAGAGCTTACTGCTGTAAATAAGCTGAGCTCCTCTGCCTTCTCCTTGTCTTTCATACAGGCCCACTGTACTATTGATGTGGAGAGGCACTGTGACCAAGTGTCTTAGTCAGGGTTTCTATTCCTGTACAACATCATGACCAAGAGGCAAGTTGGGGAGGAAAGGGTTTATTCCGCTTACATTTCCATACTGCTGTAGATCACCCAAGGATGCAGGACTGGAACTCAAACAGGTCAGAAAGCAGGAGCTGATGCAGAGGCCATGGAGGGATGTTCTTTACTGGCTTGCT
>NC_034590.1:105451301-105456766 GCF_900095145.1 Mus pahari
GCCTTACAGCTGGATCTCATGGAGGCATTTCCCCAACTAAAGCTCCTTTCTCTGTGATAACTCCAGCTGTGTCAAGTTGACACAAAGCTAGCCAGTACACCAAGGTAAAGAAAGCATTTAACTAGGGGCTTGCTTACAGGCTCAGATGTTTAGTCCACTATCATCATGGCAAAGGCATGGCAGGAACAAGATGTCACTCACGGCACTAGTGCAGTCTCTGAGAATTACATACTGATCGGCAGGCAGAAAGAAAGAAGGCCCTGGGCCTATTGTGGGATTTTTTTGAAACCTCAAAGTCCACCCCAGTGAAATACTTCCTCCAAGGCCACACCTCCCAATCCTTCTCAAATAGTGCCTCTCCCTGATGACTAAACATTCAAATAGGAAAACCAATGGGATAATTCTTATTCAAACAACTATGCCCACCTACTTCTCTACCTTTGTGCTGTGATCTGAGCAGTTGGAGGCTCTCCGCATAAGCTATGCAGATGTACTACCCCATATTGAGCTCCAGAACTGTGAGCTGAATGAACCACTTTTCTGAAACAAAACATCTAATCTCAAATATTCTGAATGAACAACAGAGAATGATCCCGCATGCTGGGCAGAAGGGAGACTGTGTGTCTATAGACATCCCCTTTAAAGCAGAAAGACTTCTCTGAACTGGCCCCGAGTCTGAAAGTCCTTTCCCTTTTCTCTCAGCTCCAGTCCTAACTTAGATAGCAGGGAGTCTCAACTAGTAGCTGCTGTCTGATACCCCAGATTTGTAATTATATACACATATTCTTTGTTTTCTGCTCCTTGTTGTGTTCTTAGCTTAGTATGATACCCCAACCTAAGCTTCACAAAACTCATAGGCTGGTTCTACTGGAGTCACCTTCTGTTCCGTAGCTATTTCCATCAGATTGGAATGTTCTTTCCTGAAGTAGGACTCCCAATACTCGGGAAGTAAACAAAACAAAGCTCTAGAACCTTCCAAAATTTGCAAGACTGCTAAGGCCCCTCCCAAGGGCTTATACAAACAGCAAATGGCCCATCTGACTGCAAGTTGTACAGGAAGCACCAGAAAGCAGCTTTCTTGAGTTGCCACTCAGGCAGACTTCTCTATGACATCATCTGCCCAGAAGTGACAAGGGCTAGACCCATCACTTCCTCAAATTTGAATCTGAATGATTTCTCTATTATTTTATTATATTTCTCAGGTCTGTTTTAGATTTTAGATGGTAGTGGCCTAGCAGATAATATAAAGAATGAAAATAACTGTGTGTTTTATTTAAAAAAACAAACAAACAAACAAACAAACAGGATCGGGCTGTGGTGGCACACATCTCTAATCACAGTACCCCAAACTGCTCTACACCCTGAGTTCTGGGACAGCCAGAACTATGTTGAGAGACCCCATCACAACAGAGCAAAACAACACACCCCCAACCCCCAAATAAACAAACAAGTGAACAACAACAAAAGCTCCCAAGAGATTAGGATTTGCTAGCACTCAAAAACTTCACTAGAGGTGTCCAGAGAGGCCCAATAGCTTTATATCCCTTCCTCTGAACTTTGCCAGCCATGTAAAATGTGTATTTGCAAATATTAGGAAAGCGGCAGATTGTCATGTTTTGTGGAGCCACTGTCCCAGTTAATTGAGACAACTAAAGACCACGTAGGGAGAAGCTGAGGGTGTCACCCAAGAAATCAGACTCCCCAGGCTGGCATATCGTGAGCAGTCTGGGCGAGATGTGAGAAAGAAGAGCCAAATGTGTCCCATGTTTCTCGTGCCAATTGATTAACAGAGCGGCGTCAATGTGGTCTCCGAGGACAGGCCCGCAGGGCTTACCCTCCTGGCTGCAAGCAAATGCTGCCTGCCCTTCTTGCTGGTGGTAGAGGCAGGGCTGAAGAAAGGGCTGTGGATGCAGGACAGTCCCTGTGAAGTCCTACCAGTCTCACATAGGAAGTCATGCTGCTGCCACCGTAGGCAGAGCAGCTTGACAGAAAAATCTAAATGTATTTCAGTGGAGATATTTTTGAACCACACGGTGAATTTTACCTAAATTAAATAAGTGTTTATTTGATCAGAATCCTGAAGGACATATAACACAGCTAGTATATTCTTGAAGTTTCTAAACAATAATAGATGGCCTCAAACTCCAATGCCGAGAGAATGTCCCCAGAGTTTTCATAGGTAAAACACAGTCATTTTTCCTTCTCAAAATCAAAACCTGAGAACTTTAGGTTGCTTATATGCCTGTCCTCAGCCATGTGAGCTCCTTGTAGTCTAAGATTCCAACAACTCAAAAAAAAAAAAAAAATCAGTGTCCAAGGTCTACAATGTAATCCAACATCAAAATTATGGGAATTTGAGAAAACAAGAAGGTGTGTTTGAAATGGAACTGTGGGTTTTTCCTTAGATCCTCAACCAGGGCAGAACTCTGAAGCTCAAGCCAGACTAGCTCACTTTAGGGAGGGAGGGACCCTCCAAGGACGGGTGGAGATGGCCAGGCTCACTCTGCCTGGCTTTATTAACTCATCGGTAATTAGCCCATAGCTCCGATACAATTTAGCTCCTGCCATATGGGCTAATATCGAGCAGAACGGTACCCCCCATGCAGGTGACAGTCTGTCACATTGAAGGCAGATTAGCATAAAACAAACAACAACATACCCCTTAATGACAGTGGTGCCATTTGCAACACCAGAGTTGCGGTTGTCTCAGCACTTCCATTAGAAACTCTTATTTTCAAAGACTTTATAAATTAGTCATTTAAAAAATCACTCTGGGCTGAAATAAAAACTAACCAATCAGATCCTAGCCAGCAAGGTTTATGTTCAATGACACTCGGAAAAGTTAAAAAAAAAAAAAAATGGCAAATTCCCAACTTTTGGCTGCACATTCTCTCTCTGTTGGAGTCAGTGAATCAAATACTGAGTTTGATTGTTGAAGAACAGAGATAAATATAGAAAAATAGAAAAAGAAAAATGTCATCTTCTAGGGTGAGGCTCCTTTAGTGTTGAAGAGTTGGGCCACCAGGGTTTAGACTTTGCATTTACACTGTGGGTACTCCCCAGGGTTCATGTGCTGGGGCCTCTTCCCTCACTTGAGTGATAATAGGTAAGATTTGGAATCTTCAAGATCCCAGCTCCAGTGGGAGGCTGTTCTAATCTCATTTCCTTTGCTGTACTAAAATGCTCCCTCCCCCAATAGCAAGTAACTTAGAAAGAAAGGGTTTATTTGGCTTATAATTCAAGTTACAGTCTACCACAGAGGGGAAGTCAAGGCAGGCACTCAAACAGTCGTTCATACTGTTTTCAACACCAAGAGTTGAGAGAAATAAATGTCTCCATGCTATCTGCTTGTTCATGCTCAGCTTTCTTCATTCTTATAAAGCTGAGGGCCCTCTGCCAAGGGAATGGCACTGCCCAAACAAAGTCAAGTCAATTAACAATGAAGATAACATGAGTCTCCCCCACCCCCATCCCCCACCGCCCCATGGACATGTTTATAGACCATCCTGCTCTAGGTAATTCCTCAATTGAGACTCTATTTCCAAAGCACTCTAGGTTGTATAAATTGACATTTTAAACTAACCAGCAAAATGGTTGGTTGGGGTGTGTCCTGGGAAGAGACCATGAGCTTCCAGCCAGTACGGTTTCCTGTTTGGCTTTGTAACCCATGCTCTTTCATGAAGTCTCACAACTGGGTTGTCATCCAGCATGGAGAAGAACTTCACCTGAACCTAGCTGCTACTGGTGTAAGTGATGCCCTTCATCCTGTAGAACTGTGAGTCCCATAAATCTCTTTGCTTTTCAAAGTCACCCAAGCTCAGGTATTCCATTATAACAACAGAAAACTTTTACCAATGCTTCAAGCTAGTGTCAAATAGAACTACAGTGATGAAAGATAGTTGTTTCTGATCATCAGAGCTTACTTGAGGGAGGAGGACTCTGCATTCTACCCGGGAAGAATGGTCACGGAGTTGGGGAGTCTTGCTCAAACTGTATGACACTTCTCTGAAGGCAAACCACAATTAGAGGCTTGACATTATAGCATTCAATCATTCAGAAAACGATACTGTAAAAAGTTGAGATTTCTATTACTTCCTTGGAGAACTGTTCACCGGGTGACTAGACCTTGCTGGGCCTGGTTTGTGCTTAGTTCTGATGGCCACAGTGTCTCTGATTCTTGCTTTGACTATGGTTATGGGATAATAGCTCAACTAGCCAAAGGCCACATTCAGCATCTGACCCAGTTCTTGACAAAGAAACACAGTGGGATTTGAGGGCTGGAGAATTCCTGCCAGGCTCAGTGGATGAAGTATGAGAAGACACTAGAGAAAGGCCGCAGCTCTGATGGAAGGAAACTCCTAAGTGTGGTGAGTCTACCAGGAAAACCTTGGGTCCCTTCTTAAGGATAGGTAGAAAATGACCAGCCCCTTGGGCTCCGCTGATGCCAGTCACCCACAAGCTTTGGATTCAAACTCATGAATCCTTGTAGGTCTTATTACTTGTGCTGACACATCCGGCTTCCCCAGTGAGGCACTCGGCCTAGGTTGGTAAGGAGGTCTTTCATTAGGGATGGAAGCCTCCTTGCTCTGCCTAGGGACGTGTGTCTTGCACGTTTAATAATGTTCAAGTCATGACACAACCCTGAAAGAGGAAATGGCATTTCTTTATTAAAACTGCTTTATTAAGTCTGTTTTTTTCCAGCAAAGTGAGAGAGAGAGAGAGAGAGAGAGAGAGAGAGAGAGAGAGAGAGAGAGAGATTCTTCTACTGCAGAGAGCTCAGCCCTAGTTTTACAGACTCTTCTTTTGAAAGGTGCCTCTGCTGTTTTGCATCATTGGGATGAAACGAATTGTGTTACGCAGACTGGAGCTAAATTGTCCTACCTCTCATTGGCCATTTATGTGACTCCGTGGCTTTCGAATGGTGGGATGGGGGAGGATGCCAAATGTCCTGCCATTTCATACCCAGCAGCAGACAGAGCTTTCTGCAAAATGCCACCCCCAGAGCATCTGTTGTTATTAAGTAAGATGATCAAATGTTGAATGGGACTTCAATTTTGTGTTTCCCATCTCTTATCGGGCAAGAATAATATGCAGTCTGTGGACAAAAGGAATGTGCAAAGGCCATTGTGCCAATGGCTGCATTTTTGTGTTCTTGTTTATTGCTGATTGTAAAATAAACTTTGGCCTTTTTTTTTAATACGTGTTATAAAAATACTCTGTGAATCGGGAGAATGTCACCCACTAAATCCAGCTAACATCATCAGAATTAAAAATGCAACATAGTCACACATTCTAGACCAATGCCCATAAAAAGCCACATTGCTGAACTGAGGCATTGCATAGCTACTTGGCAACCCTGATGTAAAGATGGAGAAGAACTGGCCTGTCAGCCCCCCAGCCACACAGGAGGCAGTATGTGCAGGTATGTGCAGATACACATGAACACACGAACACACACACACACA
>NC_034590.1:105456891-105519550 GCF_900095145.1 Mus pahari
GAGAGAGAGAGAGAGAGAGAGAGAGAGAGAGAGAGAGAGAGAGAGAGAGAGAGAGAGAAAGAGAGAGAGACTCCACACTCCTCCCAGGTCTCTGGAGTTCCCTGCTGGTTAGATAGCATCTCCAAAGGAATGCTTTTAGCTGCTTCACACTTCTTTAAGGCAAATGTGAGCAGTAACAAAACCCAGGCAAAGGCAGTCACAGACAAGATGATTTCATCTGGGTGGGAAGTCACAAGTGAGGGCTGAGGTGGTTGAAGCCATCTGGGGAGTGTTGAGGGGGTACAGGTTTCTCTTAAGGCTCCACACAACTGATGCTGGCTGCTTTTGATATTCATGCATGACACAAACCAGAGAGTAGGGGGTGGGGGCACCTGCCAGGACTGTCTCCTCTTGAAAGATTGCATGATTCCTTTTAGTTCCTCTCTTCAAACTCTGCTCCTAACCTAAGCTGCCATTTCCTCCTCCTTCTTTGCATATATTTATGTGTCCATGTAGAAGCCAGCAGTGAACTTCAAGTGTCTTCTTGAGTCACTAGCCATTTTGATTTTTGAGACAAGATCAGTCACTGTTTCCTACAACCTGTTTGGCTAGTCTGGCTGGCCAATGATCCTCAAATCCTTCTGTTTCCACGTCCCAAGCACTGGGCTCATATGCCAGTACCATCATACTTGGTATTTTTACATGGGCTCTGGAAGACAGCGGTGGAAACCTCATGCGTGCTGCTGTCTGTCACTTCACCAACTGAGCTGTCCCCAAAGCCCTGTTCTTTTGTGCTGTGTGCTCCTGGCAAGACATCCATGCACTCACTGGTGGTGACTTTATCCCTGTGACACCTGATAGAATGGGTGGAGATGGGGTGGTCTGATGCTCAGCCTCAAGAAATTGAAGGTTTTGGTTGAGTTGGAGTAGACTAGGGTTGCTAAGGGAAGCGTTGGCTTGACACACAGAATCATCTTTCAAATCATGAATCCCCATGAGAAAGGTAAGAGCTTTGTACAGCCAGGCCTGCCCTTCCTCACTGAAGGAACTCCATTCCTTTGGAGTGTTTGGCTAAGCCATCAGCAAGTACCAAGGCCACTGCTTTCCTCTCAGCACGAAGGCACTCCACTCCATGCACAGTGACTCTCTTAGTACCTGAGCTGAGTT
Source organism: Mus pahari (assembly GCF_900095145.1). NCBI lineage: Eukaryota > Metazoa > Chordata > Mammalia > Rodentia > Muridae > Mus > Mus pahari. The sequence continues at coordinate 105,458,038 of NC_034590.1, forward strand.
GAACCCCCAGCAAAGTCTGAAAATGAAGACACGCTAAGTTTAGAAAAATAAGAAACCATTCGGAGCCAAGATCATTGGGAATCTAGACCCTGCGCTGTTGTCTTCAGTGCAGGGCTCGTATCTGTCCTTGAGGCTCATTTTTGGAGCAGTGGCCTCCCAGATGATGGCATTAGCAGTTGGCAGCCTCCCACGGGCTGATTCAGTCTTTGGGAGGCTTTGGTGTAATATCTGATGTGTTTTCCTTCATTCTGTGTATGAATTTGCTCATGCTGAATTTTTCAGTTCAAGAGTCCAGGTTTTGCCCACTCTGTCGGTGATGTTTTGGGACTATGTCCATGTCATATCTCCATATCGCTCCTGCAACCATCCCTGTCTGCAAAATCCTTCTGTGACATCTCTCATGAATATTCTCTCTTCTCTCACTTCTAAGCTCTGGTTCACCTCTCACAGTCTCTTTCTTGGCCCATCTCTTAGGGCTGCCTACCTGGCTTCCATAGGCATTCCCAGCATCCTTTTGGCTAGTGTATTCATAAACCCCTGCAAAGCAATTTCCAGTCTCCTCATAAAGTGTTTCCTTGTGAATGGATTGACTTCCACAGGGAGGAGCAGAAGGTGTCTTATGCAGTGTGATCTTCATAGGCAGCCCCATGGATGTGTCTTCTTGATGTGATAGTCATGGGAGTGGATTTAGCATCCATGCCTGGAGAAGCTTTTTCCAGTTAGCAACTCAACACTGCAAATGTCAGCTAGTGGTTGGGACTTAGACCCTGTGAGGGGCTTCAAAGGCTCGTGGGCAGATTGATACCCTCAGGGAAGACAGTCTGTGAATGAGCATGAACTGATATTCTATAAATGAACCTGAAAGATACGGGGTAGGGAAAAAGAGGCACCTTTGGGGGAATACTCAAGAGGCAAAGCTTAATCTTAGTTTGAGAAAGGACAAATCAGATTAATAAAAGAGATGATGTGTTTGTGTGAATGGATGAGGGAAGGGGGGCAGGAGCATGCAGAAGGGATGAAAGGCCAGGTGTCCTCTATCCCTCAGCATGTTAAGAGTTACTTCCCTGTGTCCCTTACTTTTGTCACTAAAGTTAAAGATGGTGCCTGCTCTTGTAATCTCCCCTGCCTCAGTTTCCCCAAGTACAAGTATGTATGCATGCATGCATGTTTACAGGTGTGTGTAGGTACATGTGCAAGTAGGTACAAGTACACGTGAAGGTCAGAAGTTAGTAATCTTCTCTACAGGCCTACCACCTTATTCACTAAGGCAGGGTCACTCACTCAAACCCGGAGCTTACTTAGATTCTGGTCTCACAAGTCTGTTTGCCTTGGGCATATCTTGTCTCTTACGAGGTGACTGTCACTCCATGTGTATTTACTCCAGGTTCTGGGGTTGGAAACTCTGTTCCTCATGCTTGCATGGCAAAGACTTAAGTATTGAGCCATTCACTGGCCAAACTCGTGTATCTTAGATAACATTTAAAAATTATGGACTATGTTTTATTGTACACCTTGATATATGTTTGTAGGCGTTTTGCTGACATTGCATGTCTGTGCCATACCTGTGTGTCTGTTGCCTGAGGAGCTCAAAAGAGGGCATCAGATACTCTGGAACTAGAATTATAGGTGGTTGTGAGCAGCCATGTGGGTTCCGGAAATTGAACTCTAGTCATTTGGAAGACCAGCTATTGTTCTTAGCCACTGAGCCATCTCTCCAATCTCTTAAATACACATTTTAATATTTGTCTTTTACTCCCCTAATCTTTTTGTTTGTTTGTTTTCTTTAGGCCCTTTGATTCATCATTTTCTCCTCCTTGATTCCAGTTCTGGGGTGAGCCTCATCCATCTCTTTTAGCTGAGACTGACCTCTCTACTCTGGGCCACCTGCACACTCAGGGGACAGTCACCCTGCCATTGAAGACCATTTCCTCCTAGTTTCATGATGCCTGATGATTTCCTCAGGAACCTTCCATCACAGAGATGCCTTTTCTCTTCATCTGTAGTTGAAGATACAGTTGTCTGTAGTTTTGGTCTTCCATTTATTTGAGTTTGATATTTGATTTTGTTATTTAGGGAGGAGAGTTTATGAAAAGTCTGGTTCACAGCAGCCTGCAGGAAACTGCCCGAGGGCCCTGGGCTGGGGAGAAGAGTGCTGACTGAGCTTGTTTTGTGATGTGGACCCCACCAGTACCACCCCCCTCCTCTAAAAGCCACACAGACTCTCTAACTACAAAGGAAACTTCTTAAGCTGGAGGAAGCAAGGGCTGAGTTGTCAGAACATATAAAGAAAGGATTACCTTGTCTATATCCCAGGGCTCCTTTTGTTTATGGACACTAAGGAGAGAGAGAGATACAGAGAGGGACAGAGAAAGAGAGAGGGGGGTGAGGGAGGGAGGGAGGGGAGAGAAAGAGAGAGAGAGAGAGAGAGAGAGAGAGAGAGAGAGAGAGAGAGAGAGAGATCTCAGATTAGCTCAAGGTCTGACCCAGCAACCCTTTTATAAGGAAGCAGGGCTGTCTTTCCAGTGCTAAGCTTTTGGCCAGGGCTTTCCAGGAAGCTCCTCCCCATGGCCAATAGAAGGACCTTGTCGTGCTCTTCTTAGTTATAACAAAGCCCAGGCTAAGTGAGTGTAGCTTCCTGATGCTTAAAGAAACCAGAGAGAGCACACTTAGGAAAGTCATGTGCCCAGGTGTCAATGTTGGGATCCTTGGGCCAGCTCCCAAGGATGGAAGGGTGAAGGACACTGAGGGGTGATTTACAGTCAATAAACAACGAGTTTTAAATTGCAGGATAGATGAAGGTAATCAGGAAACTTGCACCACTGAAAATCCCTTGGGGATGCTGAAGGCACTGAGAAGCCACTGTACCCCCACACTTGCTGTTTCCCTTTGCAGGGAGCCAAGGAATGTAACCCTCCCTCATTCCCCTCAATCTCCCATGCATAGAAACACAAGGTTCCTGGTCTTGCTGCTCACATGGCCAATTTTAGATCCAGTTCCCATTATTCTCTCATCTCCATTGTGTCAGTACCTCCGTGGCTCCTAGTTCAAATCCAATTGCTTCCTGAGGCCATCTAGCAAATGCTAAATGGTCACTCATTCTCTCTCTGGTAAAAACTACTGTGGGGCACAGGGTGTGCTCAAGAACCTTGCTGTTCCTCCGTTTTCTTGAAATTAAAGTTAAAGTAGGGATAAAAGAAGAGGTATACAGAGTTAAGAGCTGAATGAAACCATCAGTAGGAAGAGTAGGCATGGTGGCCAGGCATGGTGATCATGTACGGGGAGGGACTGGCTCTATGTTGCTGGTTGTTATAGGAGGTTTGACTCTAAATTCAAGCAGGTTTAGGAGCCAAGAGAAGACCGAGGTGGCTCTTAATGGTTCTCCAGTTTGGGCTGAGATTTACCTATCGGCTTATAGAATTCAAAAATCATCTGAAGAGCTGCAGCAATCTATGAGTCTCCTGAGACCCTCTCCCTCTGAGTTCTGCTTTCCTGATGTGGAAGTAGGTTCTAGGTCCTTGATTAGCAGGGAAGCAATGGGATCTAGTAGAAGCCTTGGATCCCTCCAAAGAACTAACTACTGTCTTAGGGATAGATACTGAACCCAGGACCAACAATGATGCTTGACACTGCTATCTCATTGTCCAACTGGTCAACCAGAATTGTCAGAAACAAGTGTTAATGTAGCCTTCATTTCTTCAGACCATCACTGTCATGACATGGATTCAGAAGCCTTCAATGTATATGTCTTTAAATACTGAACCAGATGAAAGATGTGCGGTTTGTAAAATGTGCGAATAGGTATTAAAAAATAGTTTCTGCCCTTTTCTTAGACTAGTCTCCAGCAGCAGGAGTAAAGAATAGGTCACCTCTATACCACTGGCATTGGGAAACTTGCCAAGCTGGGCTAAAAATAAGTGATGGATGAGGACTTGCTCTCCAGCTGCATCCAGTGAGACCAGGCTGGGTCAGCCTTGGCCCATTCTGGTTGAGGGAAAGAGTAATCCTTAGTGGGAAGAGCAGAGGCTAGGGGATGTGGAGCTTGGCTTGCTTTTGTCTCCTATTCAAGAGCAAGGGTAAGTGTCAGTGAGTGCCCTTTCTTGGGACTCTACCCACCTATAGTCTGAGGGCTCTGTCACAGTCCGGATGCTAAGAAACTTCATATTCCCTGTTTTACTTGTTGCTGTGACCAAATAGATGGCGAGAGAAGCAACTTAAAGGAAGAGAGGCTTACCTTGTCTTGCTGAGTTCAAAGCGGAAGGCAAATCACAAATGGAGGCCGTGACAGTCAGAACATGAGGGTGTTTGCTTCTATCTCAGTTCAGAAATCAGAGGGTGCAGAATACTGGTGCTCAGCTAGCTTACTCTGAACCCCACTTTTAACAACCTGTGTACCCAGTACCTGGGCTGGCACCACCCATGTTCAGAGTTCACCTGCATCCTGTTACCCCTCTCTGGAAGTGTCCTCGCACCCCCACAGAAGGATTCTACAGTTAACCAAATTTGACAGGGAAGGTCAACCATTGCAGCTATGCTTTGTGTGGCTTCTCCTCTGTGCAGCCTTTCACAGAAATGCTGCTCTCCTTTCTGCATGGCCACTGAGGGCTTTGGATACCTGGTAACAGAGTCTAAAACTTCATTAGAAACAGACAGACAGACAGATAGACAGACAGACAGACAGACAGACAGACAGACACACACACACACACACACACACACACACACACTTAAGATCTAAGGGTGACACTGATGACTTTGGATACCTGGTAACAGAGTCTAAAACTTCATTAGAAATAGACAGACAGACAGTCAGACACACACACACACACACACACACACACACACACACACACACTTAAGATCTAAGGGTGACACTGATGGAGGTAGAGACAGAGGAGACACAGGGATAGGATGGGAAGAGGCAGGTGTCTCTGCCTCTGTAGGCTATGAAGCATGAGAGGGGGCAGCTCTGACCACCATGGGTGGCGAATTCCCATTGCCGCTCACTTTTAACAAACTACTTCCAAAGCTGGTTTAAATCATTTACCCACTTTAATATCCCAGCTGCCCGTGTATTTTTCATCCATTCCCATCCCTATAGGCTATCTTTCCCCAAATCAGTAAATCCAATTTGTCATGACTCAGATATGTTTTCAGGCTCAGAACAACCATTTTTCAAAAAAATACAAACCAAATGGGATTAACTTCTATCAATTGTTTAACTACAATCAAGACATGTTCATAAATGATGTAAATATATTTACTGCATTCCTTTAAGAGGCATGTCCGCCCCCAGCCACAAAAGTTGGATATCAGTGAGTCCTTCCCCAGGCTTTGTGGGACTATTAATGCGTATGGATTGCTGTGTCTCTTTAATTTTGCCTTGTCTTGAAGGAGCCTTATTTTCCTAGGGATTTAGGTTAGCTCCCAGATGGCAAAAATCAGGATCAATCTTCTTTTCAAGTTAAAAAAAAAAATTCACTTTCACATCCATTCTTGCCATTTCTCCTTTCGGCTCTCATTTCCTACTACCTCGCTAAAAATAACTGCCATCAGTGTGTGGAATTTGCTTGCTAATTCTCTCAGTCCCCAAAGGTACTTTGTACTGGTGACACGCAATAAACTTGACCAGCTCAAATTTCCTGAGTTACCTTGAGTTGTCAGTGGGCATTTCTTGGTAGATGAACTCTCAAGTTGTGTGTGTTCTCTCTTGGTGTGTGTGTGTGTGTGTGTGTGTGTGCATGTGTGTGTGTGCATGTGTGTGTGCATGTATGTGTGTATATGCTCTCTCTTGGTATGTATGTGCATGCACATGAGCGTACATGCTTATATATTAAAAATGATACCATATTTTAGAAACCTTAGAGCCCTATGAATCTCAAGTCTTTAATTTATGACATTGATGTCTAAGGGTTCATTTATAGAGTGCTTCCTATTTTACAGGCTTTGTTTCAGGTGTTAAGCTCTGTCAGTGAGCAAGTCAGACAGCACTCTCAGGCTTTAAGATGCTTATGTGATTGAGAATTGAGAATGGATGCTAAGAGTTTGTGGAAGGTAGTAATTATGAGCGGGAATCAGAAAAACAAAGTAAAATAAAAAAGAACAAACAAACAAGGTGTTGTGATGGATGCTAGAAGGGCATCTCTGCTGTCCTAAGGTTGGGCTGACAGTGGTCTCAGGCACTTTTCCTCCATCTCTTGCAACAACCCTTCCTTTTGTTCTTTGTCCCTTCCGTCACTGCATCTTGCTTAGGTGGCCTCTTGGATTTCAGTCCCCTTTGCCCAACAAATAGAACAAATTTTAGGTTTCTTTTTTGAAATAGTCCAACAGCAGGGGCCAGTCACACACTCTTAGGAGCAAAGCTGGTCCCCACAGAGACAGAGCAGTAGAAAGTGGAACCCGATCTTTAGGAGCAGAAGTAGCTGCTTCAACAAGGAGCCAAGCAAATCACAAGCCCAAACAGCTCTTGCTAAGACACACTGCACTGGGCTCTGTTCAGGATTTCTATTTAAGTTAGCCTAGTGGGCCCTAATTTGTACATTTTTCCAGATTGAGGCTGAGGATTATGGTGATATTTGTCTTTGTGTCTTGAGACCCAGTCGACATTTCCCCCCAATGTATTATTATTATTTAATACACCTTGTTGGGTGCTCGGTGACACTAGACAGCCAGGTTGAATAGTGTATTTAGATGTTAACTAAATCCACTCCGACTGACCTGATTTTCTGGGCCACTCTTTTGACAACTCCCAGCCCTTTCTGTTTCTGCAGCCTAGTGCTGCCTCCCACAATCCTTCACTGCCCCCACTCTCCTCCCCATCTTTATGCCCCATGAATCCTGGGCATCCTGCCATCCCATTACAGCCTCCTTCCGCTCTCTCCCCATTCCAGCTCCACAGCCTCCCCCTTCCTCTGACCTCTCAGGCAGTTCCTGGCGCCCCTCCAAGACCCCCTACCTTTGGCTGTTAGAGTTTCGGTGAGCAGCAGCTGTGACCGCTGCTCAGCTGGGCCCTGACACTGGGCTGTGGGGAAACCTCAGATGCTCCAGCTTGTAATGCACGGGGGAAGCCCACATGCAGATGCTGGGAGCCTGCAAGCCAGCACAGGGCTCCAGGGCCCTTGGGCAGCCACGAGACAGCATGGTCTGGAAGGCTGCCCCAGTGCCACTTTTCTGAGTTACAACCTTCCCCCAAAAGACCTTGGTCCTTCTCCTTGGCAAGTTAAGCGAAAGGCCACGTGTATCTCCATTGTTATATTTCCTTCTGAATAACTTTTGTTAAGTTGTCATCTTTGAGATAAAAGGCATGTGGCCACACTTATGCACTATTCACTATTCGCATCATTTTTAGAACCTGACTGAGGGCGAAGGGAAGGACGGAGGTGGAAGGGTGACGCTGGCTCCCATTGTTCTATGTTGCCTTAAAACGCAAAAGTAAGCGACTGCCTGCTGATGTAATAACCAAGTCACCCAGCAATGCCGGGCAGAAGCTCAGGTGAGCTCCGAACACTGAGCACAGGGAAACCAGGCAGAAGTGGACCCAGGGTCATAGGACCGTGAGTTCTGTGAAGCCTCTGCTGAACTGGCTGCCCTGAAATTAAATCTTCCACTCCAACGCTACTCCCCTGCAGCAGGAGTGTATTCTTAAGGGCTTTCAAACTTTTTTTTTTTTTTTTTCTGGCATGAACTGTGTAATTCTTCTCCTACTTTTTTTTTTTTTTTTTTAATTTAAAAAAAAATGGAGGAGAGTGAAGACTGAGCAATATGATCTTCCCAGAGATAGGAAGCCAGGATACAAGGGCTCTTTGTTCCCACCCTTGAAGCCCCAGGACTTATGTCAAAGCCAGAAGCTCCGCTGAAATGAAATCGGTGCAGGCATTATTCTGCTTCATTTACATTTGGCCTGTCTGCCTTCTGACCTGCATGGAGGAAAGCACCATTATGTACAAAATGCAAATGCAAGAAAATAGAAATAATAGGTCCGATTAGAGAACAGAACCAGACGGTTTCCTTAATTCTATGGTCATGATTTTGAGCTGTGTTCCAGTAAATTCTGAGCCTCTGCTCATTGTCTCTTACAATTTGAATCACTGCTCCTGTGAGGTTTATTTCTCTTCCCAGTTTTTTTTTTTTTTTTTTTTAAATTCAACCCCCCCCCCCCCCCCCCCCCACAAACTTCCTCAGATACTAAGTTGTGCCAACTGTAGGAATTGGCCCTTAGAACCCACCCCCCACCCCCACCCCCGAGATGTTCAGCCCTCTTAGGCACAGGGACAGCTATTTTCCTGAGCACTTGGAGCATTCGAATTGATGAAGAGGTTTTTACAAACAAATAGGGAGCCTTTCCAGTGCCTCCAGGTAATTAACTGCTAGCCTTAACCTTCCACACTCTGACTTTAGGACTTTAGGGCTGGGTAGCCAGCTGGAAACTCACAATGCTTACAAACAAATACAGACCCTATTCAGTCGTCGTCCCCCCCCCCCCCCCCCCCAGATAATTAACTGCTGGCCTTGACCTTCCACACTCTGACTTTAGGGCTGGGCAGCCAGTTTGGAACTCAAAATGCTTTTAGCATAAAAGTTCACAAGATCTTTTTCTCTTGGTTTACTTTCATGTCATTTTAATTATGTCCCACTTAAGTTGAACATTCTCTTAGCTACATTGTAAATACTTAAAAATCTCTTTATTGATTCTTTATGAATTTACATCATGCATTCCAATCCCACTCATCTGTAGTATCATAAAGACTTTTTTTTTTCTCCTGCCTCTTGAGAACAGGACACCTAACCTTGGGGCAAAGCTATAGGGAAACAGACCACCTTGTGCAGAAATTAAAGCTACACTAGGCCTCAGAAATGAATTGGTGTCGTAACCATCCCAAGACCTGACCCGAGGCAAACGACGCATCACCTGGTTGGAGATACAACCCGAAGTAGATTGGAGGGATGTTTAAAAGGGTGTCTTTGAGTTTTTGTTTTTTTGTGGATATTTACCAGGAGTTGATGTAACCTTGTCTCAGAGCACCCAGCCAGGCAGCCCATGGACTCTGCATGAAACAGCACACTCCTGGAACGGTTAGCAAGGTCTCCAGAAAGAGGAGGGGACTCAAAGAAATGGGACCAAGAATCTTCTATTCTATACTGACTCGTTTGATTGTGAGCTCCCAGCCACCCTAAGATTCTGAGATGAGAAAAATTGCAGAATAAAATTAAAAAAACAAACAACAAAACTAGTGGCTTGGAGATCCCACAATCTAGACTGCTTAAACTCCCCCCACTTCATGCCCCCGGGGAAGGCTTGGGTCTTGAACTCAGTTGTGAAATCTTCAAACACATAATAAGAATTAATCACCATCCTTTCTCTATTTTAACAGCTGCTGACTACCTCCCTCACCCACTGCAGCTGTGCTACAGTCCGCTCGCCCTTTGCTGACATCATAATCCCATTACAGCTGGGAACTTGCACACATAAAATGCAGATTTAAGCTTATTTTGAAATAACTTATACTTGTTAATTGTTCCAATCTATATCACAAGCAAGAACTTGCAGCTCTCATCGGGCGGTCCAGGCCTTCATGCCAGCAGAGGGGGAGCTTCCTCCTTCCTTGTCTGGGTTATCGCTAGTACCCCATTTTCTAGCCAGGTCAGGCAGCTTCCAAGCCACAGGCACACTTGTGGCCTGAACTCATCCAGAAGTGGCATCTGTCCATCTGCTCCTTACTCCTCCCCCCCCCCGAAGCACCCTAGTGGGTGGCAGAGAAAGAGACAGAGAGACAGAGAGACAGAGAGAGAGAGAGACAGAACCTCGAAAGCAGGTGAGCCTCAGAAGGCCCAACACAGATGCAGAGGTCACTCTGGACCTGGCTGGCTCTAGTTCCCCAGAGAACCCCTCCCCCAACACTATATTCTTGGCTTGCAAGTCAAGTGGGAGAAATTGATTTCCTGGTTTGATGTGTGTGCTCTTTCAATGAGACACTCACTTGACCCATCCCACTCTGTCCTTTGGTTTGACCTTCATTTTCACACAAGTTCATGCCTGGCCTGAAGCTCGACACATGAATTTCGTCAGACTGCAATGATGGAGGTTAACAGATCCAAGGAAAAATAATTTGCATGCTCGAATGTGTGTGCCAAGCTCGATTTCAAGGGGGGCAGAGGGAGCAGACTCTAGCCTGTTGCTTCTCAGCTCCGTGCTATCCAGTGGCGGGGGTTGTTGTGACTGAGTCAATAACAGATAATTATTTTGTCCTTTTGGAAATTATCTGAACATGCATGGAAGAAGTAGGATGGGAAGTATCTAATCTACTGCAGCGATGCTAGAAAGTGACTTAGTCTTTGCGTTTTAGTATCTCATGATTATAGGCAGGATCCTCTCCGATGATCTCCAGTAGAGACTAGGCCTACCGACACCTTACATTACAAAGAAGAGACCTGCTTATATTTTGAAATGGTTCTGAGTGGATTTTTTTTTTTTTTTTTTTTTTGTTAAAAGGCTCGCCTCCTCCTATGTTTTTAATGTAATGGTTTTGGCAGCCCCATCTGCTGTTTGTTAGTGGAAGTGTCTAGTTAAGAAATAGGGAAGATCTGTGCTTCCCCCTCCCCCTGACTCTCGGTAGCCTTATGGGTTTTACAGTACAGGTCCAGTCCTTGTTCTTATGGAGTCGAGTTGAAAGTTCTGGCAAAGGCTTTGGAGACAGAGGAACTCAGGATTCCCCAGCCTACCAAGTCAATAGTGCCAATAATCAAAACCTTGAAGGATGCCAAGGGACAGACACTTGGTTCACTCTGCTCGCTCAACAGAATGCGCTCCTGAGCCCAAAAGGATGTCTTTGTCTGGGGTGAAGGAGTGAAAGTTGATGCTTGCTGTCTTAGTTACAGTTTTACTGCTGTGAACACACACCATGACCAAGGCAACTCTTATAAGGGCAGCATTTAATTGGGGCTGGCTTACAGGATCAGAGGTTCAGTTCATTATCATCAAGGTGGGAACATGGCAGCATCCAGGTAGGTATGGTGCAGGAGGAGCTGAGAGTTCTACACCTTCATCTGAAGGCTGCTGGCAGAATACTGACTTCCAAGCAGCTAGGATGAAGCTAGTGTTTTAAAGCCCGTAACCACGGTGACACATTCCAACAAGGCCACACCTACTTTAACAGACCATGCCTTCTAAAAGTGCCACTCCCTGGGCTGAGCATATATAAACCATCATACTCACCGACCCCTACCAGCTGTGGGAAGGTAGATCTTGACAAACTTCCTGAGAGGCCCCACAAGAGGCAATCAGATTGATATTCCCACCCCTTCCCAGGGTGAAGACTCCCCAAAGGTGAGCCTCATAGCCCTCAGGTTCCCCTCTTTTGGCACCGTTCATCATCACTTGCTGCTGCCATACAGGAGTTTTTTCCAGTGATGTAGTTAGTACCAAGCCCAGCATGCCTGATCAGAGAATATGGAGTCCCAATTTGGCTGGCAAGTGCATCAGGTTCATTCTGCCCAAATTGCCAAGTGTCATTTCTATTGGCAATATTTAAATGGACCTAGTTCTCATTGACAGCCTGCATCTAGTTGTCCTGTTCCCAGCCCCTCTTGTCTGCTTCTTACGATAGAGCTGCAGGTTACTAAGCAGGGGACATTCTGTAGACATAACATAACAGACCCTGATTGTTTTGTTCACATTTTGCAGAGTCACGATCCTACTTCTAAAAGCAACCAGCAGGACAATTGCAGGCCCTGAGCTGGAAGCCCGTCAATAGACTATAAGCATAAATATTTAGGATCCTAAATGAAAGGGCATCCCTTTGCCACTCACCTCCCAGCGTGAGGTTTGCTGTTTATCTAATGCTGGCTCAGAAATGCCTTCTCCAAGTCTAGTGGTTAAAGCAGGGTATTCCTGAGTCCACAGTACTCATGTTTAGAGTAGGGATGTACAGTGGACACAATGAGGACTGAAGGAACCAGGATGAAGAACACTCACTGCCAAGACTTGCCTAGAAAGATGCTCTCGGTGCTAGAGAAAGCTAGTAAACAGTCTGTACACATGCAAGTACACACTCAGATTTGCATGTATCAATTTATTAATATAAACTTCGCTAGATGAACCCTAATTGAATCAGCTGCTGTTTGGGGTTGTGGGGGTGCAGAAAGACTTTTGAGTAGTTGTATATTTGAAGTAGCATGTGCCTCAAATTTGCTATGGTTTATACTTTGCACATGTGCAGTGGCTATCCCAGGTCCCTTAGTCCCATGTTCCCAACCCTGCAGCATGTTCTTTCATCCAGTCGGTAAATAAGCAGTCCCCACGGCTCCTACACAAACGCCACTGCATGGATCTGCCATTAAGAGAGCCTGTTAGGAGAGGAAGCATGTCTCTAGCTCAATGTCCTCTGCCCGACTGTTTGGGATCAGGGACTCTTGTGGCCCCAGAACCAGGTCTTTGGATTCTCTTGGTACACATTATGGTTGTGTCCATCTGTGTTCAGTGACTTGTCTTGAAGTCTCCATTTATGTCACTGATTTCATTTCACACTTAAGCAAACTATATTCCTTAATAGACCCAAGGAAAGAAGAAGGTGCACTTTTGGCCTGTCACAGCCCGGTGACTGGAGCAGCCTCTGGGTGAGACCAGGCAGGGAGTGAGCACATGGGGCTTAGCTCTTGGTGGTTTGGGGAATGGTGTTCCATGGACAGCTGGTGCTGTCACTGGGAGATGGCTAGCTCAGAAATCTTCTGTGATATGTGGACTGTCCATCCATACAGGGACCCTTGTGACCACAGTCTGATATTAAAGTTTCCAGAGACAGTTGTCTGGACGTGGAAGCCATCAAAGCAATTTAAGAGACACCTGGTTGTCCTTGCTGAAGTGAAACTTCCTTTGTGAAACCTTCATTTAATATAGAAATTAATTATCCTGAAGATCATAGCCTGAGTCACATTTTCCAAAAAGAGTGGAGCTACATTCCACATAATAATGACACCCGAACTTCACATCTGGAGTTGAGAATTAGGGGGGAAAAGTGAACAAAAAGGGATGGGGGATAAAGTGGGAAAGAAAAAACGGAGAACAGGTGAGTCAAGAGAACCCAGAGCAAGTAAACTCAGGAGTTTACGTTCCATTTCTTCTGTGTGCAGCATTTCTTAGCCATAGTCGTTGGTTCTTGATTTTGTAACCCCACCTTATCATAAGCCTAGATCATTGTCCATATGTTCTTCATGCTCCATCCATGGATGTCAACACATACTTAGTAAGGCGGGATGGTTAAAAATGCTTCCCAGCTCAGACCGTTCAATGGTCTCTGTATGGTGCTCTGTTTGTTACAAGCTGAGGACCTTAAGCTACTGGCCCACATGCAGCATCCCCAAGGAGGCCTCAGGGTGGTGGTGCCTCTGTTACCTTCTCAGTTTGTGCCAAGCATTGTCTCTTCTAAACATCTTTTAGAGGGTTCAAGCCTTTGGGTATGTTCCTGAACTCTCTGACCCATTTCCTCATTCATGAACGATATTGGCAAACACCTTCCATAAAGAAAGTCTTCATGGATGTCCATCATGTTATTTTGAGAATCTACATTTTGAAATAATCATGGGTGTATAACTTTGTTTTATTTTGATGAGGAGTGTAATTACAGAGAGCATTTTTTAATAAGTGTTGTTTCCCACTAATGATCTAAAAGGTTCAGGTTTAGTGAGATTTTATTTAAAACATATAAATAGATTTATGCATTCATTTTGGCATGATTCTTTGTGAAACTGTGAATATAATTAAAGTGAGCACTGGTTCAGTCTGTGAGCTGTCACTTTGGTATGTTTCTCCAACAAAAGCAGATTAATATAGCAATAGAAAAAAAAAATCACCTGCTGTAGCATTAGGGAAGTCTATGATATTGGGCATGATTCAGGATGTTAAGTAGACTTAATTACCAACCATGGAGGACATCTTAAAATAAACTCCAGAAACAGACCCAGAGATGAAAGCCCAGGGTCTACTCTGAGGAGCTTATAAACACAGACATAGGCAAATGAAATAGCTTAGGGAATAAAGGTGCTTGCCGCGAAGTTTGGTAACCTGAGTTCAATCCCCAGAGCCCACATGGTGGAAGGGGAGAACCAATTTCTGTAAGAGTTGTCCTCTGACCTCCATACACAGACTATGACCCATGCATACCCCCTCCCCCCACACTAATTAATTAATGAATTAATGAATGAATTAAAAATGGAACCCAGGCATTTGCTTGGCAAAGACTTTCAAAGACTATCTCCCCCTATTCTTTACCCTGCTCACAAGTGGTTGGGATTCTTGGCAGCCTTATTTCATCAGTGGCCTTCCAGGGTAGTCTGTGAAAGAGAAGGAAAAGCTGAACAAGATGACTCTGGTGTTAGAAAGCCACCAAGACATCAGGTTGGGGCCAAGTTGATGCTGAGGCCTTTCCCATGCTGAGAAACGGAGATAGCCTTCGACCTTTGTGTCCTGCAGTACTTTCTGAGCATGTGGATAGAGCAGCATTCTAAAATTAAGAATGAGATTCCAAAGGGAGCTAGAAATTCAGTATCCCACTCCCATCTTGCCTGTATTTGATGTGAAAAGACCTTAGCCTGTTCTCCTAGAGCCTATAATTTGAGATTTTTCAATCGGATTTTAAAGAAAGATGAAAATTGGTTCTCTTTATAAATCTCCCTTTCTTGTGACACATGGGTTCTCAACCTGTAGGTTGGGATCCCTTTAAGGACCCTTTCACAGGGGTCGCCTAAGGCTATCGGAAAACACAGATGTTGACATTACGATTCAAACAGTACAAAAATTATAGTTATGAAGTAGCAGCAAAAAATAATTTTATGGTTGAGTTCATCAAGACATGAAAAACTATATTAAAAGGTAGCAGTGTTAGGAAGGCTGAGAACCACTGTTGTAACAAGAGAAAGTGATCAATGACAGGTAAGACTGTTGAAAGCACATAGAACATAGCCTGTCACAAAAAAAAAAAAAAAAAAAAAAAAAAAAAAAAAAAAAAAAAAGAAAATTAATTCAAGTATTTTTGAAATAATTTCTATGATTTCTTTTAAAGAACTGCATCTCTGCTGGAAAAAGGAGCTGCCATTGCTCGAAAGGGGCAAACAGACAAGGACAGTTGAGNAAAAAAAAAAAAAAAAAAAAAAAAAGGAAAAGAAAAAGAAAATAAATTCAAGTATTTTTCAAATAATTTCTATGATTTCTTTTAAAGAACTGCATCTCTGCTGGAAAAAGGAGCTGCCATTGCTCGAAAGGGGCAAACAGACAAGGACAGTTGAGTGCAGATTTGGAGTAAGTCAGGCTACCTGTCAGCAAATAGGGGGGACAGGACCGTCAATCAGTGAGCTCGTTCCCACAGCCACTGACAACAGCCAGTTTCTTGTACTCTAGTTGAAGAGATGAAGACACAAAGTAATGAGTGTGTTACAAAGGTATTTCCCTGCTCCTAAGTAAGAGCCCATGAAGCTATTATCCTCTTTCTCCTTGAATAAATTTTTTAAAAAAGAGAGAGACTTTGGAAACTCTGTTGGGATTGGGAGCATAGGTTCCATGGCAGATGCTAGTTTTTTTTTTGTTTTTTTTTGTTTTGTTTTGTTTTTTTCCCCAGCTGCTATTTCATCTACAGCCACCAGGATAGTTTCTAAGACATAGACCATGGAGCTTCCTGCCTCCTACAGACTCCCGGGGCTCATCCAAGACATAGTATAGAACCTGCTCACAGTCCAACCTCCTTGGAAGAGAGGCATTCAGGACTTCCTTGGCTGTTATCACAGGTTGCACATCATGTCTCCCTTTCCACGTTTACTGAGTTGAAAGTAACCATCATCTGGGACTCAATTAACCCAAAGCTGAGGGGAAGTCCTAGAATTTGTCCCACAGACAATCAGTGTGTATTGATGAGATAAGAAATCCGTTTCCTGCTTATTGCAGAGGATCCAGCATTGTCAATATCTTCTGGAGACGTGAACAATCAACCAAAGGTAATCTAACAACAGTTGACTTGAATTTTGTATTCAACGATGACTTTTCATTTGATGAGTTGATCAAAATACCTTGGGGGTCACCTTTTGTCTTTTGCCAAATTGAAGTCTTTAGGGATTCCTGACGCCAATGACTCCTCTGAGTGGCAGGAGTCCCCTCCAGTTGTTCTAACCTATCGTCAAACAGGAAGGACTTTCTGAGGTAGCCTGTGGAAATCTCACACACTCCATCAGTCAATCTATGTAGCCTCCCTGTAAAGTCTTCGATCTATATGTGCTTGCACACACACACATACACACTTGCTTGCACACATTCAAACAACACTGTTGCCTTGCATGGGCATAAGTGTGTGTTCATGGCATTTAGAAAGCCCATCCAACGGGATTTACTTTCTTTTTAATATTTTTGAAGTCTGCTTTATGATCCTGTTGACCTGCTATAAGTGGAAGCTTAGCTTTCAGCAAAGGTAATTAAATTATAAAATCACTACTGTAATCATCAAACCACTCATAAAGTAAGAAATGAAAAAAAAAGAAATAAAAATCTTGCAGGCTTCTCTTGTAATATTGCTCCCTGATGTTAATTACATTTAAATGGGCGAGTACTATTTTGGTATCATTCATACGCCTCCAAAAGTACTTTCCAGTTTATCATACCTGTCAACCTCAGTGCATCACAGGCTAATACTTTATTAAGAAAAAAATCATTAGGGAACCGCTGATCCCATTTAAGTACATTGGGCAGAATGTAAGACTAATTAAAAAGCATATTTTTACATTATTAATTTCCAAGTTTCACACTTAATGAATGTGAAATGACAGGGCTACTATTTTTACACTCTGGCACTCTGGGCTTCCCTGTCTGGGGAATTAAATTCTGGGGGGTTTTGCAAAGACGTTGCTTGGGAGAATTGTTTTCAAGGAAAGCTAAGTTTTCGTAGCTGTGCCTTTTCCTGAGAAATTACACTAAAGCACATAACAGCCACTTAAAAAGACTAGTTAAATAGATGTTATTTTTTTCATCATACAGCTATAAAAGTATTTTAGATGAGGTGTAAAATATGGTTTTTAAATGATATTATGATTTGCAAACACTAAAAAATAATTGCGGTGCAGTTGAGAGAGAGAGAAAACATCTAATCTTTATTGTGTAAGACAATGTGATAAAATATTTTACAGCCAAAAGCTCATTTTACATCTGGAAAATTGTGTAAACTGATGAAGGAAAAAAAAAATCTCATTAAAACGAAAGGTTATTTTTTTAATATTCTCAGAACAAAGCAACACATTACAACTGCATTTTTCTTTTCTCTTACATTTATTAAATCAGACAAGTGCCTAACATTCAACATAAATAAAAGCATAAAATGACAAGACAGTGTAGACCCACAGAGATGGATTGTGTCAGCATGCGGAAGAGTCACATTAAGAACAACCGTGGGTGTTCCGTGGGCTCGTTAGCTATATTCAGTTGCACGGATACGTTATTAAGGATTAGGTGTTACATTACTTAAGACTGCTCCGTGTACACTGGCTGTCCATTCCTACCAGTTCCTTGCACACACAGCCTGTTTTTATAGGGCTATGCAAGCGGGAGAAGAGGGAGGGGGAAAAATCCTTCTTTTTTTTTTTTTTTTTCCATTTCTTTTTCAAATGTGCTTACAATTACCTCTCTGTATTTTTATTGTCTTTTTACAAACCACAAAACTCACACTGGAGGCGAAGCTTAACCGCTGAGGCTTTCCTCCTGTAAATATTAGGAAATTACATTTGTACAAACTGCGGGGCTTTGTAAACGGGGGGCTGGAGCGCCTCCAACACAAATTAATCAGGATAAAGTTGCCCTGTGTTGAACAAGACCATAGTTTATTTTCTTAAAGTATTAATTTGTCAACAGCTTTCCTGCCTCGGCGTGGCTCATTTGGCGGGCAGGGAAGGAAGACACAGATGTGGGCGGCAAGAGCTGAGGTCTTCACTTTGTGGTTTTAAGACCTGATCACAGTTAATCAAAACAAACGTGTACTTAATTTTTCAGCATGAATGTCCATATAAACCCCGAATAACACATGACAAAAAAAATCGAATATCCACACAGGTAGATGCCCCCTTCCAAGGGGAAAGAGACCCATTGAATTCCACATTGGATAACTGATGCTCCCTTGGATTTTTAAGAAAAGGATTTCCAAAAGAATTGCTTTTAGATTCTGCATCTCGAATTTTCTGTTCCTGTACGCCCCCCCACCCCCGTCCTAGTCCTGAGAGTGGTGTGCAGTACAGCTCAGTGTCTTCTGGGTCTTTACCACATTATGCTATGTGTAATTATAACTGCAATCTTCTTAAAATATTTGTTCCTTGTTCTGCTTTTGGAATGCAGAAATGTGTGTAACGACCTCCATTTTTCAGATTTGCCAAAACAAATTAAGGAAAATGCTTGGCTCTCCCCTTGCCAAATGTTTACTGCCTTTCCAGGAAAGCAAATCTTATTTGTAACGTATATTAAACCTGAAGGAAATAATGTGTCCTGTCAGAGGGGAACATATTTTGCAACTACCAACAGTTACCTTTTTTTTTTTTTTTTTTTTTGATAAAAATAGATCAGATAAAGGATTTCTTCATTTAAGGAGTTCATCTCTGTGTGGGTGGAAACGGGCTTCTTGTAAATCTGAGATGCTTATCTGAAGGAATCGACAAACACAATAAACTGAGCCCCACCGAACCACTTATACAAGTATTTCTCAAAATAAATAAATAAATAAATCAAAAGCAAGACAAAGCAAAACAAAAAATTCAACCCACCAACACCAAAAACAACAACAAAAAACATTCCAAGCCTTCTATGACCAGGTCTCAAAGCTAATATAAATGAAGTCTCTAAAATCCTACTTTAATTTTTTTCTCTCACCTAGGCATGATAATAATGGACTCATTTTAGGAGTCTCTCCCTCCTTTTTCCTCTCTGCTCCAAGCACAAGGGCAGAAGCAACAGGCCCCTCTGGAGCTGGCCAGGTAGGGGTGAGGGGCCGAAGTCTTCTTCCACCCCTTAACCCAGCCAGTACAAATCATTTATTTTCCACACGTCACCACACGGCTTTCGAGTGCAGATCAACTTTAAGGCAGTTTAATAAGGGCCGATTCTGAGCAGCATCAGTATTAGCTGCCTTTCCCAGCCTCTCAGGTCTTGCTGGGTTGTTTACATTAACATACATCTTCAAATATTATTGACACTCACCTTGTTTTATTAGTTTGCATTTACCTCATTCACCATTTTATTATTCAAGATTTCCGTTGTTGCCAAGTATTAATCAATGTCTGATGCTGTGCAGTTGGGCAAGCTGCACACAGCCGAGCGCCCCTAGGGTTACCACAGCCAAGAAGGAGAAAAGTGTTTTAGACATGTACACAACATGTGGTTTACTGTTATCATTAAATGAGGTGAACTGGGACCCTATACATATGGATTCTGAATTGCATAAATTTTGATTGATATCATTTGAGGACCGAGGCTCTGAAAGGCAAGATTTTGTGAAAGACGATACACAGACCAGCTATTACCACATCCACTCATACCAGGAGAAGTCTCTGAAATGAACGAGGCAGCTGGCTTTTAAATAGCTAAAACATAACATCAGTACTTATTTTGAATAATGAAAAAAGAGGTAAAACATGTTGACCCTTGCCTGACAGGAACATGCCCAAGAGTGGGACTGGCCCCTGGGGGCAGGTTCTCCTACCCAGTAGCTGCCAAGCCTTGCTCTCTCGATCTCTCCCCTGCCTACTTCTCACCACCCCTCCCTTCCTCTCTCCCTTCTCTTTATCTCAAAACTAAAAGAAAAAAGTAAATATTTTTTTGAGCATTAAGCCACAATGGACAAGCAGCCAGAGAAAGAATTTTCAAAAATTCAGGAAACACTTGAGAGGTAAAGCCAACATCCTGAGACAGAAGACAGGCCAGTTTTTGACACCAGGTCGGACCTGAGAGAGACTTAAAACCCCCAGCCAGGAAGTGCATGCCCGGGGTCAAGGCCCCTGAGACAGGAGAGCTCACCAGTATCCACGCACCACCGAAACCAACAGGCCTTGTCATGGGAAATTGGTTGAAAATGTGCTGACCCGCATAAAACTTTTATTAGAATCCGACAGCAGAAGGAGGACCTTCCAGGGATTCACAGGTTGGGAGAGCTGAGGAGCAAGTGTGTAGCCAGACTCAGGACCCCGGATTTCCTTTTGGTGGCCCTGCTGTCCCTTTGGGACTGGTTGCATCTGGGGCCTAAGAGCCTCTCAGAGCTCCTGGAGGCTTTCAAGCCATGGTCCTTACAGTCTCCACACTGTGCCATCGAGGCCAGGATTGGGACATTATGCCCTGAACCCCAACATCACAGGAATGGAGGGTGGGAGTGCATCCTCCCCCACTCCTGCCGAGCCCCTGAGTAGGCAGACTTTCTAAAAAGGGAAAAGGGACATAAATCAGGAAATTAAAAAAAAAAGTTTCTGCACATTTTCAAAACCCACGTTGCGTTCTCTGAGGTCCTTTTCATTTTAACCAAATCAGGGGGAACTTGTCCTCACAGCGGCAAGGCAGATGGAACGATAAATCACAGGCGCTGTTGACTGCCTGCAGTGCACTCTCCGCAGCTGTCACTTTTTGTCTCTTTGGTTTTAGCTGACATGGTTTGAGGTCCACTGTGAACCGATCTGGACTTTTTTTTAAATTTTTTTTTTTTACAGTCATATCCATCAAAACGACCAGTGGCCACCAGCCCTTTATGGCTATCGATCGAGTGGCTCTTGCCCCCGCCAACCTGGTGCCATCCTGCTCTTAGGTGAATCTGGGGGTGGGGTGCACCTCGTTCTCGTGGATTTTCTTCTTCTTCCTTTTTTTTTTTTTGGCCTCCAGCTACAGCTGTGATTTTCTGAGCAGTCTTGGCTCCTGTTATTAAAGTTGCATCGGGCTAGAAGCGAGCAAAGCAGATAACAGCCGCTGCGCAGCCGAGCTGGGAAGCCCGGCAGCCTGGTTCGTGTTGTTGTGTTTTTAAGTGTGCGGACGGACGCGCGGGCAGAAGCTCGGAGTTTCCAACTCGTTGCTTATTTTGCAGAGTAAACAAGCAAATGTTATGTGCATAACCTTAGCTGTCTCGCTAAAGGTCAGAGCGCCCCGGCTCATTTCCCCGGCTGCCTTTTGGGGGCACTCTGATGCCAGGGATTTCTTTGGGTGTCGGGAAACAACAAGAGCTCGGCTAACAAAGACTCATTTTACAAAGCTGCAAAACAAAAACATTGATTACATTTGAACCCGAGTGCGCTAGTTTGCTTCCCTGTGCGGAACACCCACCCACCCACGCAGGAGAGCAAAACAGCCAGTGGCGGGAGCCCACGGGCCTGGAGGCCAAGGGGCAGCCTGAAGACCACTTGGAGAAGATTCCCTGGGGCCGGCCTCTAAGACAGGCCTTGGACAGATCTGGGCTCTCTGGCCCTGGAGTTGCCTTTCAGAAACTGGTTTCAAGTTTCCCTTAGCATTGCATTTTCTACCAAGGCTCTACTTCACTTCAAAGTCCCTGTGAGTGCTCTCATTTAAGCCTTGATAATTTCACAATTGTACACTGGCAAAATACCAAACAACAAAACAGAACAAAAACAATCAGTAGGTGGGCATAGATAGGGAGCTTAGCTCAAAGACACACAATTAACAACAGCCAAAACAGCCAAAAAAAAAAAAAAAAAAAAAAAAGAAAGATAAAAAAAAAAAAAAAAAAAAAAAAAAAAAAGACTGCTTTAAAAAAAGTCCCCAGTTAGGTCAGGTTAAATTTATTATATTCTTTTATAGCTGAACTCTCTAGTTTTGACGTGAGGCGACAGCTGAAATGTACCAGAGACCTTTGGAATTTCAGTACTATATATTATAAAGAGGAAGGAAATACGGTTGTGCAACCAGAAGCTAGGTGCTTGCCTTAATATGTTCAAGGAAAAATAATTTTATTTTTTTGCAATTATTATTATACCTTTTTCTTTTTCTTTTTAAATTATGGAGTGAAGTACGAGAAAGGCAGGGCCTGTAACATAGTGGCTAGACAAAAACACTGGCTCTGTCAGAAAATTTCAGACGGCTACAGTAAGATGACTGGAGGATGAGGCTCCTGCTTTTCCGTTAAATCGTTAAGCTGTGCTAGCGTGCTGCTCTGGGTGTCTGAAGTCTCCTTTTGTTTGGGTGACTTTTCAGCTGAGTGTGTCTGGGCTTGGGGTTCAAACCTGAAATTTATGCAAAGGGGTCAAGGGCCATCTCTCTGCTCAAAGTTCAATTCCAAGTGGGGAGAGTCATTTTCCAGTAAAATTCTTCCACATTGAGAGGAGCGGGTCTGTCTTTTAGGTTCTCCTATTTAGCTTAGCCATTGGAAAGAAAATAGATTAAAAATCAAATCTAAGCAGGAAACTGTGTCCAGCTCCAAAGCACCCTGTGCTGGGTCAGGTGTTGGCAGAAGATTTTGTAAGTCTTTACCTTCTGAACCATCAGAGTGAAGAGTGTCCCTAAAGTCCTGCTCAGACCCTTTGCAGAGGCATCAGGCCCGGAGTTCAGGAGCTCAGCATTGCTTTCTGCTCTCTTGTCACTATTGTTCTGACACAGAAACACCAGGCTGCTCGGAAGGGCTAGGGTACCGCTCTCTGTAACATTGTGGGTGTGCTGCCTTCCAAAGATTCAGCTAGCTTCTAGCTAGACAAGCTGCATGACTTCAGGAGACAGTGGTTGTGTTCAGACACAGGTGGAGAAAAGACAACAGCATAAACTGGAAAAAAAAAAAAAAACCCAAAAGCACAATACAAAGAAGTCAAACAAGAAAAGATGAAACAAACCTTTATAAAAGAAGACTGCATTTCTTTGTGCTTGCTAGTTTGGAATGAATGGGAATCTGGCAGAAGTGGCTAGTTATCAAAATACAGAGGCGGACTCTTCAAAGACAAGTGTCTGGAACCCCAGAATGTTTGTATATGACTACAAGAAATTAATTCTCTATTCCTGGGGAAAGGCAAAACATACCTCCCCCTTCTCCTCCCCTCGTGTGTGTGTGTGTGTGTGTGTGTGTGTGTGTGTGTGTGTGAAGTATGTGTGTGTGTGATTTATGTTTTTCTCTCAGAGTAGACTATTATTTGGCACAAAGAGTTGATGAAAATGAGAGCAGGTCTCAAATTCTGCCCTAACCGTGGAGCCACTGAACCTTCCAGCTGCGTCCCCAGCAGACCCTGCGTACTCAGTGGCAATTAAGGAGTCTGCACTTTGGTTTGCATGACATATTTTTCAAATCATGCAAACTGCTAAGAGAGAAACCAAATACCTTTGTAAGCCATCGTTCCTTGTGCCTCCACCCCCACATCTGCATCCTAGGAGGGAAAAGGCTGGTGGCAGGCAGGGATGACCTGAGCAGAGTCCTGGATGACATCATTGAGGAGTCAGTCTACTGTACTGTTGGTTGATTCCCACTGTTGGACTGACTCTATCTCCTCCTATAATAGTCCTTGTGCAGCCTAAATGTCCCCAGGCTTCACTTCTGCTGCATTTCTCACCTTGCTGACAGAACACTTGCTTGATCTCTTAGCCAGGAGGTTGAGAGCTATAGCAGACTGGTGATGGTCTCTTGGAAGAGAGTCTGGGATAGGCACTATACTCAGATATTCAGCGGGGCTGGCAAGATGCCTTGATAATATTGGCGTCTTGTCTTTATTTTATGTGCTAAATTGAGACGAGGGGTGAAAGGCATTTTTTTTAAATGTTTATACTTCTGCTAACTAAAACATAAGGCTTTAAAAAGGAACACATTTTTCCTACTTTGGATCTTGGAAGGAACGAAAGGGGAAAGGCATACCAAACCAAAACCAAACCAAACCAAACCCAAACCAAACCAAACCAAACCAAACCAAACCAAACCAAACCAAAACCAAAACCAAACCAAAACAAAACAAACAAGCAAAATAATAATCATGGTATTGTATTTTGTGGATTTCTTGTGTCTCCTAGATTACTTGCCATTTATTAAGCATAACCCCTGTGGCATGCTTCCATAAGTGGTACCCAGAAATAGAGAGGAGCTTAATAAATAAGCATCTTAAGAAGCTAAGTTGGGCAGGCAAACCCAGCCTGACAGGTTGCACATGACAGGCACAGGTAGGAGAACCCTCTGTTCCCATTCAGGAGCCGAAACCTGGCTCTGAGGGTGCTTTGGGTATCTTCCAGGTGGCCTTTTGAGCGTCACACTGTGTCCTCCATTTCTGTTATAAATAGTCACATCTTTGTCGCTGAGGTTTGCTAAAGAGAACACCTACAGAAGAAAGGTGGGTTTGCACAGTATCTTTACTCTAGCAAATGAGTCCATCCTCCGACCCCCGACTTTTCTGAATATTCCTCTCCTCCATGAAGTTCAAGGTCTGTCATAAGAAGAGAAAATGACCGGAAGACAGAGACAGCTGGACTTTCTCTCAGCCACATTTGACTATCTTAAAATAGTGTGGCTGTGAGCAAAATAAAAACATGTCATGTTCCCAGGTGACATTTTGTAGCAAACAAGCAAATCACAACCCAGGAAGGGTTGTATTTTATGCCCACAACAGCCTGACAGTTTTTTCTGTAAAGAAAACATGACACTTTCCCAAATATCAGAGGAAGCAACCACTGCTCTTGGGATTCCTGCCCTGTCACTGAAAAGGAAGGTCATAGGCTGGCTTCATGCTTTCCATGCCTACAGGACATGGTGGTGGAGGGCTTGCTGTAGGCTAAGGGAAATCTTTCCCTTCATCTCCGAGGAAAGTGACAGGAGGAAAAAGGTCCTGTGCTGACAGCTTTAACCTCCAGGTTTAAAGACTTGACCCCAAGCAATGGCAAGGAAAACCTGCCATGTTAATGCATAGTCGGGACTGTCCCTAATGTGCAAGGGAAATGCATGCTCACCCACCCAAGCTCTTAGTATGTTTTAAAATATAACCATGTCTGGGCAATCATTTGGGCCCGTGTATGTCTGTTTCAGCTCCATGCTGTCCGTGGTCAAATGCTGTTTCTTGACTGTGCACCCTTCAGGCAGAGATTGAGCCCAACCTTCTACATGCTGCTGTGCATGTTCTACATGCTGGCTTGTTTTGGTTTGTTCTTTTAAAAATAAAATCTGTACAAATGCTTTGAGGTGCCTTAAGGTGCTTGAGGTCACACTGTCATTTGGAAAAGGTGCATGCCAGGAGGGGACCTCCAGTCAAGTGTTGAATCAGGGGGCCCAGGGTACATCCTGGGAGGGAGAGGTGGGAAGACAGGAGTCACATTGGTGAGGACACAAGCCCAACAATGAGGCCACAGTTTGCCTCCCTTTCACAGAGAGGAGACTTGACTTTGAACCTTGATAAATGTGGGTGTCCTGTTTTTATCTGGTCTCAGCTGTGTTGCTGAAATTTAAAAAAAAAAAAAATCTTTTTCTTTCAACCAGTGTCTTTCAAGAGTGGGGTTCCATTTTAATTAGGAGAAAGGCGAGATGTCACTTGCCATGCCAGTATGTAATTCTTTGAACTAAAGTAAAATAAGCTGCTGCCTGGAACTTGGATCAAAATAAAATATACTCAAAAAAAAAAAAAATCAGGCTCAAAAAAGGAGAACACAGTTGAAATTGACTTGCTTTCTGAACCCTCTCCTCCACCCCCTTACACCCCTGCCTGGGTTCCTGTGTCCTCCTTAGCCCTCCCCACACCCAGGACTGTAGGTTAGACACTTCCTGTTGCCCCTTTTATAAGCAATAAGAATTTAATAACTGAAGGCAACTCCATAGCAATATTTATATGGGTCAAGTGGCTTAAAAGTATGCCATAAATGTAAAGTTACGAACCACATTGCCCCTTTTTAAATAATTCAACGAGCGTGGAGATATTGTGTTTCATATTCTGGAAAAAAGGTGTTTCGGACTAGGCTCTCGGCGTACAGCAGGCATGAAAAGTTATACTGAGCCCATAACAAAGTCACTGCCTGCTTAATACAGTGTGTTATGTCGAGCTTCTCAGCCTAATCTCAGCCCACAGCAAGACGGTCCCAGATGGCACCAACACAACCTTAGCTTTCTCATTAGCAATCAGCAAATTCTCCTGGTGTCTGCTAGTTTCAAATCAAGGCAAGTGCCTCGACTCCTCGTGTGAAGCCCAATAGGATAATAGAAATAATGTTGTCTAATCAGTGGCGAACACTTGAGAGCCCCCATTCATAATGGGCTGGAAGGAACTTGGTGAGTTTGCAGCTTTCACAAGTATCAGGAGCCCTGGGAATCCCAAGGGTACACCGGTGGTAAGAAGAGGAAGCCGAGGCCACACAGTCCTCAACACAGGAGGTCCCCAGTCCCCGTGACACTCTCCGGGAAACTTGTGGGAGGCAGGCTTCTTGGTTGTTAGAAATTAGGAAGTTAGATTGCCCGATATTTTTCTTGGCAAGTCTGAGCAAAGCAAAGAGCCTTGGGCGGTGTTCTGCTGTTGGCTTGCAGGGCTGGTTGCGGGGATAACTTTGCGTGGATGTGGCTAGTGGCTCTTTGTGGAAGATGCCACCACACAAGCTCTGTGAGGATACAGATGAATACAGAGGAGTTCTGTAAGAGGGCTCTGGGTAGTTCCTGCTCCCTGTCTGTGTCCGAGGGCTGTCGCTCAGTCTTAGGCTGCTTCGGCCTTCTTCCCCTATGCCTGTCCTTAGGGTCATCAATAAGTATGAATTTATAGTTCTCACGGATGGAGAGGGTCACACTCCCAAGTTCAAGACCTTTCCAGGCACATGCCCAAGGGTCCCTGCATCTGAGCTGTGACCACTCATCCTTCCCCACTGTGTGCTACTGCTCCTCACCTGGCCCACACCTGTGCTGTGCTCAAGGCTAGTCCTGCATACTCCTGTCTCATCCTCAGCTCTGGGCCACACCTAATTTCAGTGCTCTCCCATCTCAGCCAGAGAGGATGAGGCCCAGCTAGGAAAGCATTTGCTTTAACGGAAAGAGTAAAAACAACCGCAGCCAAGATTTACCAAAACAAGCATCACCTGTAGGACACACTTCTCGGGAACTGGGCAGCAAATTTCTCTCAGGCAGGCAGAGGAGGCCACCCTCAAGACCTAATCATAGACAGCAGCTTGGGAAACAGGGCTGAGAAGTGCAGAAGTGAGCGACTAGGTTCTCTGAGGAGCTTGCTTTTCCTTACCTATCTCAGAGCCCATAAGGTGGCTAACCAACCATATACACATGCATTTGCCCGGTATGACCTAGGTGCCCTTGTGCTTGCCACAAGGGGACAGCCTGGCATCTCTGGCTTAGGTTTTGAAATAAGATAGAATTAATTCACAGGTTCATGTGTCCATGTTTTGGGTCTTTTTCTCCAAGTCAGCATGAGAGTTGTCTGCGGGGACTAGACTCTTGCTAGCTTATGCTATCCATATGCTAGACAGATGTAAGTCAATGGCCTTGGTGACTTCTTTCTTTCTAGTCTTTGTTCCTCATTTAGCCATCCTTACCTGGGGAGACAATCAGACAGGAAGACAGACAGACAGAAAGACACACACACACACACACACACACACACACACAAACACAAACACACGGGGAGGGGGGAGAGATTACTAGTTGGAGAAGCATCATGACCCTCACATGATTAAGAGGGTGTCAATGTTGACGAAAGTGTCACTTGCTCACTGTTTATGTCTTCACAACAGATGCCATTACTCCTTACTCTATGTCTGGGGATCATTTAGGGACAGTCACAGACAGTGGATTGTTTCCACCTGTGCCCAGTGTATATATATGTATTGCCAATTTCATCACAGTGGAAGAAGGACTGTGAGAGAGATGAAAAGGAGGAAGGGAGAGAGGAATGAAGCTCTTCATTTTAAGCCAGATCTGATGCTTCGGGCTTGCAATCCCCGCTATTGGGGAAGCAGAAAGATAGCAACTTCAAGTGAATTCAACAATGTCCTGAAAAATTTATTGAGACCCTGTCTCAATAGAGGACTTGGGGTAAAGCTCAGTTGTAGTGAATTTGTCTAACTAACATGTCTGAGCCCCCTAATTCAAGTTAAAGCATATATATATATATATATATATATATATATATATACTAATTCAAGTAATTCAAGTTAAAGCATATATAATATACATATACATACACACACACACATATATATATATATATATATATATATACTTTTTCCAAGTACTTTGGAATAATTTCTTTTTGTTCTGAAGCAACAACCCTGTGCCTTACTACTATTTTAAATCAGAGTTTATTTATCAGAACAAAACCCCTGCATTTAGTTCTTCGCCTTTTCCTTAAGGCAGGGGAGGTTTTACTTGAAGTTAACATGTTTCTCTAGGCAGAAATGTTCGCTGAGCTGCAGGGGTTGGAAGCATCCAGTGAGGCAGGAACAGGAAGCTTTGTTGGTCTCAGTGCCCACCCTTCTCTTCCCATCACCTCCCTGGCTAATCAAAACCCATGACATCTGTATGGAGCAAAGAGGCCCTCCTAAGATACCTGGACTCTGCAGTGATGGGTCCTCTGGAGCCCTGCTCGTGACTTGCCATCTTTCTTATGGTGGGAAATCTCAGTGACTTCCCTTCCCTCCTGGAGCTTCTCTCCCCGAGCTCTGCTGCTAAGTGCAACAGATGCTCTCTCGTTTACCTTGAACTGCTCCGGGTAGGACAAGGCACTTGTCTGAGGGTATGATGTGAGTGAGCAGATGTCATTGAAAGTCCACCAGATAATTATAAGGCTATAGGCATAGAGTTTTCTGAGCTCTGGGAATGATACCCTTAGCCTTGCTCTTTCGTCTCATGGAAACCTTAATGTGTCTCTCTTGTGTGTATTTGGGTGAAATGCCTAGGGATTGTGTAAGATGAGGAGGGCAGCTTGTTGAGTGACAGCTGGGAATATCACAGAGTTGCCTCTGCAGATGTGCCTGAGATGGTAGGGTCTACAGAAGAAGGCTGTCTGTCTTCAGCACTCACAGTCCATCTGGTTCAAGAGCTTAAATAGAGCACAGTGGGCCTGCTCCAGCATTTTGCAGTGTCTTCATCTGATCCTGATAAAGGCACACTCCCCTTGCCCTGGAGTACCAGTGTCCTTCCATGTAATATGTAGACAGTAGTGGCTCTCATCTGATGGGTTAATAGAAAGGTGGTCCAGGGAAAGGCATTCAGAGGTCTCAGACAAGCCCTGTGCACTGATGGCCTCTTATAAATTCTTGCTCTTAGGCCAGGGTTGGCAAGGCTCTTTATGGAGGGCTCAGTGGTATTTTAACTTTGCAGGTCTCTGCCATAACTATTCAGTGTTGCCACTGATGACAGGACAGTGATCGAGTGTGGTGTGTTTCAATAAAGCTTTATTTACACAAACAAGAAGGCAGCCAGACTTCCTGAAGAGTTGCCTGCTGATTCCTGATTGAGTAAATTATCCCTGCTGAGCACTCTAACCACCTTAACACAAACCCGAGTTGCTTTCTCCATGAAATCACTCAACATCACATAAATCCTGCTGCCAAGGGGATTTTAATTACCCCCACCCCAAGAAAGTGACATTCCATTGATCTTAAAGTAGGTTCATTTCATATCCACCTGGATTCAGTATTGCTGTTGTTTGTTTTTGTTTTGAAACAGGGTCTCTCCATGTGTAGTTCTGGCTGGTCCGGAACTCACTATGTACAAAAGACTGGATTTGAACTCACTGAGATCTGCCCGCTTCTGCCTCCCAAGTGCTGGCATTGATTCCACTATGACTCCTTCCATTCAGTTCTACAGACACGGTTGTAAACAAAGTCCTGTTACTGTGGATGATCCAAATTTTCATGAGGGCAGCTCTCATGTGCACATTTCTGTCCAGCGACCACAGGCTGTGCTAGTTCTTCATTCATTTGTGAGTGTGTATATTCATGTATTCATTCATTCATTCAGTCAGTCAGTCAGTCAACAATTGTGTATTGAGTCAGGCAGGCATTAACAACAGAGACCTGGCTTCTGGCCCTGGCCAGTGGGACTCAGTCTGATAGGAAATATGGTGCAGCTCCTTTTCACTGAGACCCCATTGTGTGCCAGGCACTTGGTATACATCATAACCAACCACAAAGAGTATGAGCCCCACATTTCCCTGCACCACTGGCTATTGTTTGAATGAGAAGTGCTCCCTCTTCTCACAAGTTGGTGTATCTCACAGGGTTTGGAAGATGATAGAACATTTAGAAGGTGCAGCTTCTAAGGAGGAAATGAACCTTGTGCATGAGACTTGAGGTTTTATACCCCAACCCTACTTCCTGTCTACCCTCTGTCATTTCCTGTCAATGAACACATGACCAGATGACTCACGTTCATGCCACCATGATTTCCTAGCCATGATGGACTCTGACCTCTAGATCTCCGCTCCTCACCCCTTACGTTGCTTCTTGTCCTGTGCTTGACTACGACAATGAGAGAAGGAGCTAAGCCATTCAACGTCTCACCTGGGACAGTGGTGCTGGTTGAGCAGTTCTTTCTGATTCCCAATCCTCTGCAGGGGAGGGGGGCTGTTCCCATGTGGCTTTGACCCCTCCTTCCTCTTCCCCATGTAGGCATTGTGGGCTCTTACTCACATATAGACTGTGTGGCCTTTGTTTTCACAGTTCCTTTTGGCTCTGGAAACTTTCATGGATGATGGACTCCATCTACTGCTTTTTGTTGTTCCGGAACCCTGGGGCCATCCACTTTCCCAAGAGGTCCTAATAGAAAGTTGTTGTCTGCAGAAGCCGAGTGCTGAGGATGTTTAGTGCACAAAGGTGTGGGGCAATCCCAGTGTGGCTTGTTCTGCTTAGACATGTCTCCTAACTGCCTCTCCCTGAGGCCCTGGTAGAACTCTCCTGGAATTATCTTGGCTTTTTACAGTCCCTCTCAGAGACAGATCACAGTCTGAAGGAAAGAAACATGGTCCTTTCATCCTGTGGAGGCATCAGAGTGGGGCATCAGCCTGCAGTCACACCTGGTTTCACTCATGCTTTGCAGTCATAGATATCAAGCTGGGGCTTGGCATGTCACTCAAGATGACTGAATGTAATGACCGTGTTTCATCTCCCTGGGCCTTGGTCCTGTCTCCTGAAACATAGAAAGGTCTACCTGTCTGAGAGCAGGGGATTGGAGCAATGTCTCTTTACTCACTTTTCTAGCCTGTGAGTCTATAAAAAGACACATGCACAGTATCTCAGCAGACATTCCCTTAATCAAATCAACAGAGTGCTTTCAACTTTCTCCTTTCAACATTACTGTTATCACTGTGACATAAAACAGGCATGGAAGGAAAATGCTGTATTCAGTACTAAGGACAGAACTCTATTGATGCTGGGGAGGAGTGATAGGGGTGGTGGGGGTGGATAGCAGGAAGAAAATTTGGTCTGTTGAAGATCTGTGCCTGGAAGAGATGGGAGAGATTAATGACCAAAATCCAAGTTGATGGTCGTGATACAAGATAGAAGTGTGGCTGGTGGAGCCTGGGGCTGGTATGCAGGCTGCATGGATACTGGAGCCAGGCCCAGACTGCCTGGCTCGAGGGCCCATTCTGCAGTGGTGTGCCAGCTAGAAGAGGAGATCCTTAGCAAAGAGAGCCTGATGCTGAGGGAAGCTGAGATGCCCCTCTTTGAAGAGAGACATAAGAGAAAGAGACAAGGAAGGCAGCAGAAGGGTGAAGGGTGTCTCTGCTGTCCCGGTGCCTGGAAAAGTTTGAGGAGAATGAAAATAGCCCCACAAAGGGATGGGGCAGAGATCAAGTTCAAAGCTCATTCATGGCTCACAGCGCCAACTTCCCAGGTTGAGTGTTTAAGGACAATTTGACAAAACACTGTACAATTCATAGCTTTCAAAGTATTAAACTTGGGCAGAGCTCAGTCACTAGTATGCTTGCCATGCAAACTCGAGAACCTGAGTTGGATCCCCCTGAACCCATATGAAAAAAAAAAAGCCAGGTGTCTTGATGAGACTTGTAATCCCATTGCTGGGGAGAGAGAGAGAGAGAGAGAGAGAGAGAGAGAGAGAGAGAGAGAGAGAGAGAGAGATGTTGGGTTTCTGGGGCTCCATGGCCTGTCAGCCTTGCTTACTTGCCAAGTTCCAGGCCAGTAAGAAACTGTGTCTGATGAAAGAAAGTGGACGGTGCCTGAGGAATGGCAAGGTTGACCTCCCATCTTCACATGCATATGCATAACTTGTGTGTTCATGTGCATCTCCCTATGTGTACCTAGGCACCCTCTTCCCCCCAGAGACCCATTAGTGGCTCACATCTCCCAGTTTCTCAGTTTCTTGGTTGTTTAAGGACAATTTGGCACACTAGTCTGTAGAAGTCAGAGTTATCAAGGTACCAAAAGGTGATTCTATGAGTCTGGGAAGCCTGGGCTAGCATTCAAGTAGCTAGCTGTGAGTTCAGATAAGATATAGCCTTTGGAGGCTGCAAAACCTCTGAGTTGCACCTTTATGTTTTATTTTATTTTGTTGTTGTTGTTTTTCTCACTGAAGTCAAAGTAAGATCACTAGCAGCACACTGGAATGAGGGGGCGTTTGTTTTTCTTTACAGTGTTCCTTTTCAATTCATTTACTCTTGACTTCATAAATTGTCACTTTGGGAGCTAAAGGAACCTTCAAAACTCTGACCCAAAAAACTGAGACCTTGTGTGTGTTGACCCTTGCTCCTTGATGGTGGGACGAAGCTGTGCCCAAGACTCAAAGCAGCCAGGGAATCCCTGGGATTGTGGCTACCTAAACCTGGAGGGGTTGTTCTGGTGACCCGCAAGCCTACAAAGATGCTCTCTGCTTCTCCCACCACTCCTCCCTTTCTCCTCCTCCTTTTTCTCTTCCTTCTCTTCCTCCTTTACCACCCCCTCTTCCTCTTCTTCCTTCTCTTCTTCTTCCTTCCACACCTCCTCTTTCTTTACTTCTCTTCCTCCTCCTCTACCATCTTCTCCTCTTCCCCTTTCTCTTTCTCTTCCTCCTCTTCCTCCTCCATCTCCTCCTCCTTTTCCCCTTCCTTTTCCTTCTCCTCCTCCTCTTCCTTTTTCTCTTCCTCCCCTTCCTTTACCTTCTCCTTCCCTCTTCCTGCTCTTTATCCTCATTCTCCTCCTCTTCTCATCTGTGAGTCCTACCCTCAGCTAGTTCTGAGACATCAAGGAACATCACCTCAGCAGAAGATTCAACCGCAGACTGCAGTGGTCTGATGCCTCTGACTTTGGGATGGCTGCAGCAGAGACATGAAATGTCACTCTGTGGGGGATGGATGCATTCTTAAGAATGGTCTCCAGCTAGTCTGAGGTGGCTACAATTGTTTAGGGTAGAAGATTTAGCCTGATGGATGCTATGTGTGTCCAGAAAGTTTAAGGCTGCAATCTGGCAAGGTCTGTAACAGCTAAGAAAACAATGTTTCAATCATTCCACCTCCATAGGAACTGGAAGCAGTGGCCAGAGAGAATGAGTTCTCTCTATAGTTGGAGAGGAAGCCATGGGATACCAGGTTGTTTCTGTCTTGCTTGCATCTTGTGGTGTGGGGCAGTCAGAGCTCCACATACCTGGTATGACCTCTGTTCAGAAGCACCAGTGGTCCCTCACAGTTACAGAAAGTTCCAGAAGGAGGAAACCTGTCCACACTGAAGAGGTGTTGGCTTCATCTTAAGACATATGTCCCGCAACCCAGCTTCCTTTTATTTGGAGTCCTCACTTATATCTGGGCAATTTGTTTGGTAAAGCAAACAGAACAGGCTTCCACACATAAACCTGCTTATGGAAGTCCCCACATAAAAGAACACAGGCCCCTCATTACCTGGGTGGGTAAGTGCCAGCTGTCATTCTCTACCAGGCATGCAGTCTTAAAACTAACCTTCCTGTCACCTCTGCTTGTCTCCCTCACTTGTCCTATTATGCAGAACCAAGCTGAGTCATTGTTTCAAGCAGGGGTGACATGTTAATGGCTTAATAATAGTATAATCTCAAATAATAATATGCTGTCACCCCGTGTGAAGCGCAATGTTTACAGGAGACGTGGTAATGTATGATGACAGTAATTTGAATAAAAATGAATTTACTGCTCTTGTCTCATTTGCAGTAAATTTTCACATCTTTCATGCACAACTGGTGCTCTCTGACCTCTCTCTTCACTGCTCAGAGGAGGGGAGGCGACTGGCAGCAGTTTTAAAGTGAAAGGCAGGCAAAGAAATCTGAGGCCCGCAGCTAACAACCTGTCTTCAGAAAGGAGCCCTAGGAAGCTTCTAGAAGAATCTCTCTTTGCTTGCTGGAAGTGCCAGGAGGGAAGCAGAGGGCTCGCACGCAACTATAGGTTGGCAGTTACAGAAGTGTGGGGATGTCAGCAGTAGACCTGGCTGACTTCCTGGGAAGGGTCCTCTCTATAGGATCATTCCATGAACTTTGGATTCTGCTGCTCCCAAGGGAACCTTTCACTGGAAACTATAGCTTCATCTATGCCCGACCCCTCTGGAGGCTCCTTCCTATAGCCTCAGCCAGGGCCAAGCTATGGTAGAATCTGAAGATCTTGGGGGCAGTCTATGAGTACCTAGGGTTTGAGCTCCTGGACAACATTAGTAAAGGCTTACCATGGGTCCCCTGGGTTGCTCAGGATTGCTGCATTCTTCGTGGTGAAAAATTAATATGTGAGTAATTGGTCTCAAATGAAGCTGGGAGTAAATTATGTTGAGGAGAAAGTGATGACATCCAGCTGACGTGCTGGAACTGGATGTAATTTGATAGAATGAGGACAACAAATTGGAATTTGCTGGGCCTTTCACGGTGACAAGGATAATGTCCCAAGCTTTAGACATGCACAGGGGACAGGCTGACAAGGATGAGTCACTGCTGGGTTTTGTGGTCCTGGTGGATAAAGCTGGCCTGGGATGAGATCACCAAGGGATCCTGGGTGCCCTTCTCCATCATGAGGAACACAGATAACTCCACATAAGGGCCTCTATGAGCTGAATAAAAATGTAGAAAGAATCCAGCTACACCCTCAAAAGAGACATCAAAGGTTGGTGCTCTGAGGGGGAGCTGGGCTAATTTGTTAGTTCTGAGATCACGTGAAGACATTAATGTATATGTCACTTAAAATCCTTATAGTGAGCTAGCAGCAACACTAAGAACCATTCTGTGAATGGAAGAAAGGAAGTTTCTTGAACTATAAGATGGACCAGTGGAGAGACAACTTATCAATCTTAAAGGGGCCAGGAAGGCTTCTCAAATCTTCCCAGACCAGCAGTATAGCCATATCTTGTCTGTGGATTACTGCAAGATGACCTGACGACAAGCTCTCAAAGAAGTCCACAGCCACCTCCCTATGCCCACTCCTCACATTCTGCTGTTCTTCTTCAGACTGGCAAAGCCATGGATCATCAGACATACAGAAACTCAACTTTGAATCCCAGTGGTACCCTTTGCCATGGTTCACTTGCCAAAGAAGACAGCTTCTGTCTTTCCAAGGTTAGGAAATACCTGTAAGAAACCCCAAAATGCCCCTGTTGACAACAGAGTTGGTCCTGTCAGTCATCACCTTGGAATATGAATAGTTCAAGTCTTTATTGTCTGTTACCTTTCATCTAGAAACATCACAAAAGAGGACAAGATTCAACTCCCCATAGTAAATCAGTTGAGCATAAGTAAGGTTTTTTTAAATTTTAATAATAGTGTTTATTAATTCCTTGGGAAGTTCATAAAATATAATTCACCAACTCACACAACTCCTTCCTCCTCCAACCCCACTTACCTGCCCACAAAATTTCATGTTCTCTTTTAAAAAAACTTAAAATCACCATGTGTAATTTGCATTGCTCAAATATTCTTGGGTTCAGGGCTTGTGCAGGGAAGTGATTGACCTATCACAACCTTTAAGAAAATCCACTTTCTCTCTCCCAGTCACCACCAAATGCTTACAACCATTCATCTAGGGGTAGGACTTCATGCCTACCTCCCTCACTCCACGATGGGATTCTCTCTAGGTTGAACTTGCACAGGTCTCGTGCATGCTGTCAAAATCACCGTGGGTTCCTAAGTGCAGTTGCCTCATTGCATATGGAAAACACTTTTCTCGTTGTCATCCACCACCTCCAGTTCTCACAACCCTTCTCCTTCCTCTTCCTTGAACATTCCTGTTCCTCGCTGGGAAGGGTATTGCATAGATGTCCTATTTAGGGCTGAGCATCCCTCCATCTCTTACTCTCTGCAGGTTGATGATCTGTGGATCTCTGTGTCAAGGATCAGCATTGCAACCACTTCTAATGACTTGCTGCTATACCTGTTGTTGGTACATCTCTCAACCCTCATCGGAAAAGCTTCTTCTTGACATAACTGTACTTAAATAAAAGGAAAAAAATAAAGTTGAGACTTTCTATTCATCAATAATCATTGCTGTGACAACATACCTGAAGCCATGAACTTAACGGAGGAAAGGTTTTCTTTGGTGCATGGTCTCCATTGATTTGGGAAGAAGACTGGGATGGCATGGATGTAGGGTAGAGACAAGTGGTTCATCTCATGATAACTAAAAGATAGAGACATCAGGAGACCAAGAGTCAGAGAACAAGATGTACAAAACCACCTTCTTCCTCAAACCAGGCCCTACAACTTTGTAGCCCCTTGAGCTATGAGCTCATTAGTGTACTGATATGTTAATTTGGTTTGCACACCGGTGATCCAAACACCTCTTCAGATAACTCTGCTAGCTGAATACCAAGCCTTTGGCACATGATCCTGGCACAGGAGGAATTCCATATTTAAGCTGTACCAGGTAGTTTTCAGGTGATTTTGTTAGCCTGGTGCTACAGCCAACATTGCAACATGGTTGAAGTTGTTCCTTCTAAACCTACCAAATCCTCCTCATTCACTCAGATTCCTATGGATGAATTCCTCCTTAATATTGGAGTGCTGGTCTCTACTTTCTCTCAGGATCTTTTCTCTTTCTTCCCTAGGCTCTCCCCTTGCTTTCAGAGTTCCTCCAGTCCTGCCAACCGGGTGGCCTGAGTGTGGTAGCATCGGCTTTGTCTCTCTGTAAAGTGACTCTCCATTTATGGATAACCATGCTGAGAGCACAGAGTGTGTAACCATGGAAGGTCACACTGCTTTCTCTTCATGTCCCAGGTGGCATCTCTAGCTTTCCAGTGTGCATTTTCCTGCCACCTGTTCTTGAAGTGACTATAGAGTGTACCTCACTTCAGGAAATTCTTCTCTTTCATTTTTGTTGGACAGAATGAAGTAAATGAAGATCTTTCTTGAGGAGATCTTTGAGATTAGCTGCTCCTGGAGACTTGAAAGACTTCCCATCTTCAGTTTCCATTCAGTATCCCTCACTGCTTGGAAAGCACTAGCTTTCCTTTCCGCCTCACCCAATTTACTTCGTTTGACTCTCAGCTGTCAATACTCACATCTTAGAATGCAGAAGATGGGCTCATTTTCAGAAGAAGCTGTCTGCTTCTCACAGAATTCTGAAAAGGGAGATAGGGGTGGGTAGCCAAACAATTAAATTCTATGCTCCTGTAACTGTGAGCCTTGTCAACCATGGGACCTTCCTGCAGAATGGAAAGGTACTGGCATGTCTATAGGACAGAATCAGGGAACCCAACTGAGTGTTTCTTCAATGTAACTCCAATTAGGCCTTATACTCTCTGTGCTTCCTGTCATTTAGAAAAAGCTATGGCTCAATTCCTTTACAAAAATAGGATTTGCCTTTTCTGTGTCTATTGAAACAATCATGCAGCTTCTGTATTTGAGCCCATTCATGTCAAGAATCATATGCATTGATTTGGGTATGTTGAGCCATTGCTTCTTGTTAGGAGTGAAGTTAACTTTACCTTGCTGATTTTGTTTTGAAAAATTGATTTTGTATTTTGTTTGCAAGTATTTTATTGAGAACATTTGTGTCTGTGTTCACCAGGGGACTTGGTGTATATTTCTCTTGCTTTGCCGTTGTGTTTTTATCCAGTGCTGGCATCAGTAGTATTGCTTCGATCCAACTGTTTGCTATCGATCTTTTAACATTATTTAACTCACCTTGGTTGGTGGTAGGTCATATGCTTCTAAAAGTTTATCCATTCCTTTTAGGCTTTCTGGTTTACTAGAAAATATTTATTTTAAAGGTATATTCTTATGAATTTCTGAATTTCACTGGTACCTGTTCTTATGCCTTTCTTTTCATGTCTAACTTTTAATAATTTATACCTCCCTTTTTTTTTGTCTTTTGTTAATTTGGCTAAGTATTTGTCAGTTTGGATCATCTTTTCAATGAACCAACTCTTCATTTTGTTGATTCATGGTACTATTTTCCTTTGTTGTTTCTAGTTTTATTAATTTGTGCTCCCATCTTAATTATTTCTGCCCATCCATTGACCTGGGATTTGTTTTTGGTTTTGTTTGTTTGTTTGCTTTTTGCTTTGCCTTAGCGTGTCATGTGTTTGCACCCTGCAAGCTTTGCTAGTGCAGGTTCTTAAAGCAATCAACTTTTCTCTTAGGACTGGTTCATTTTATTTTATAGCTTGGCATTTGCTGTGCTTTTCCCACCATTCAATTCTAGGAATTTAAAATATTTTTTTTCTTGCCTTCTCTGATGACCCGTTCACCACTCAGTAGTATGTTCTTTAATCTCCATGACTGTGGGTAGCTCCTCTTTGTGTTCCCTCTAGCTCTATCCCACGGTGATCACATGGAATGGAGGAAGTTTTTTTAGTTTTACAGCATGGGTTGAGACCTGCTCTGTATCCTCTGTGATCTATTTCTGTGACCCTTTCATAGGCTGCTGAGAAGAATGCCTGTCCTGTTGCTTTGTGGGAACTGCTCTGCAGATGTCTATTAATGTGATTGACGTGTCACTTAATTCCAGTATTTTGTTGTTTCTGTCCACATGACCTGTCTATCTCCTATTGGTATGTTGGGGTTATCTCTGACTTTGTATCTGGTACTACTTATGAAACTGAATGCCCTTATGCTGGTTGCATATATGCTTAGACTTGTGATGTCTACTTGATGGTCTTTCCTCTTAGGAAGTATGTGGTTCCCCCCTTTGTCTCTTCTGCCTAGCTTTGTCTTGAGGTCCATCTGGTCAGATACTAGAAGAGCAGTACCTGCTTGCCTTGTGGTTCCACTGGCTTGGAATATCATTTTTCATCCTTTCACCCGAAGGCAGTTTCTGTCTTTGAGGATGAGGTTTGTCTCTTGGGGGGTCATAAAAAGGTGGATATTTTCTTTCTAATCCGGCCAGCTAGTCCATGTCTTTTGATTGTGGAATCAGGAGCATTAGTATTCAGTGTTTTTATTGAAAAGTATGTATTATCCATTGTTATGTTGTTAAGGTTTGTGGTATTTCCATAGTTATTATTGAAAAGAATGTTTTACCCACTGTTATTTTGTTGGTAGTTGTGATATTTCCATAGTCCTTATTTTCTTACTTGCCTGAGTATTGTTGTAACCCTGGCCTCAAATGTATCTGTCTTTGGGGATATGAGGTAATTACCTTTAGTTAAATAAGTTCAACAGAGCGAGTCCTAATGTGACTGGTGTTCTCATAAGAGGAGGAGATGAGAGGTTGATGAAATAGCTTGACTGATAAAGGATTGGTTTTTTACACATATTTGAGGCCCTGATTTCAGATTCCCAAACAACCACATACAAAGCCAGGCTTAGGCGGTGTGTATCTATAAGTCTAGCACTGGGAAGGCAGAGATGGAAAAATCCCAGGAGCTTGTTGGCCAGTGAGTCTTGCAAAACAAGTGAGCTTCAGGTTTAGTGAGAGACCTATGATTAAAAAGACAACATGAAGAGTGATAGAGGAAGATACCATATGTCACACAACACACATGTAACACACATGCACATACACACCCATACAACACCCATATGCACACACACATGTACACACATGCACACAACACACACATATAACACACATGTATACACACACACACACATGCACCCGCACAACACATATGAACCAATACACTTTAAAATAAAGAACAAGGAGATGAAGGTACAGACACCCAGAGAGATACCTCAGTGAAGATCTAGAAAGAATAGACCTTCTATTTATTAGCCACTGAGGGAAGCTTCACAAGTAGTGTCAAAACTTTGATTTGGAGTCCTGGACTCTAGAATTAGACATAAGTCCAGTTGGTCAGTCAGGAAGCTCTGTATAGGTGCCTTTTTTATGGTCACTTGCACCGACCTGCCTGCTTGTGTGGTCTTGAGCACTGTACTTGACATTTCTGAGTTTCAGAGAGTTTAATCTGTACAACAGGAGTTTAGATCCTTCAGGCTCTTGTATCTCATGCATCTGCAGTTTCACTCTGCAAAGCACTTAGTCTCTTTTCTGTAGACTCTTAAGAGAATAAGAGAGTTACCTGCCCTTAGGATGGAGGCACTCTGAGATCACAGCATCCCTTCATAGGCTCTGAGTCACTGACAGGAGGTCTCCAGTGACCTCCAGCAGAATAGAAAAATCTAGCTGCTTTCTGTAAGAGTCTTGACTAATTTTCAACATTCCACTTCTAAACCTTGATATAGCCACTAGTATCTCCAGCTGAAATCTGCATATATATATATATATATATATATATATATATATATATATATAATTTGTGTGTTCAGTAGCAGCATAGATACATTGAATACTGACTCCTAATGGGGTGCTGGCTTGGGACTTGGGGTTCGGGGTTGCTTGAGGTTGGGGTTAGTTAGTGTTCATTCTGAATTCCATATTGTCTAAAGTAAATAGACACTGAACAGGATCCCTCTGCTAATGCATTCTGGACCACTTCATTACAGTGTTTTGAGTGGCACCTAAATAAATTTCATTTACACTCACATGCCTGCTTGTCAAAGCTCTGTTGATAATTTTATTATTGTAATATACTTTCTTCCTTAATTATTTAGTTCCAGTAAAGTAGAGAATATTAATTTTTATGGAAATTACCTGCCCCAGCAAACCTAAGCCACAAGCCTGCTCTTATTTCCATATATGTTCTTTGAGAGGTATTTTAATAAATCAACCCCGAAACCTGTCATCATGAGTTCTTCTGGGACATTCAATACTTCTGCTCATCTCAACTTCTTATTTGTGCGATAGAATGGGGTAGAGTACGTCCTAATGATTTGGGAGTTTGTCAGGAAATACCTGGAGGTAGACCACACGGAATCAACCCCTCTCTGCCCCCACCCACTTGTCTTGGTGGACCCACTCTGAGGGACAGCATGGCTGTGCAAAGGACGTTAGAGTTCTAATAGCATCAAGGAAAGTGACCTTGAACTTGGGCCTGCCGGATGGCTGATCCGTTTCAGCCAGTGCTTCGGTGATTTAGCTCTCTTGCACCAGCTCTTCACCTCTGTCCACTCTGTGTATATACTCTATCTGATCATAAACAAATGTAAGTGCTGCAGGTTTGAGCCTAGCCTTGTGGGAATATTTATCCAGGCTATAAAATACCACAAAATTAATACAGCTGCTCTCTGGTGAGGAATCCAGTCTAAGATGCCCTGGGCAGTACAGAGAGTGGCATCTCTTCCCCTATACCTGTAGCATTTGATCCAGGGAATAAGAAAGCGAGCCCATCTCATTTCTTCACTGGGGAGATTTTTTACCCTCTATGCGGTAGCTCTATGTTGAAGAAGCCTAATGCAGTGGGGCTCACATGTATGCAAAGCAGAATGTGTCTTTCGGCCCCCGCTATAAGCCAGGACTTAGACCATGTGCAAGCACAAGTGTGTCTCAGAAGCATTCACATTCCAGCCCTCCTCATACCCAAGCAGTTGAGTAGGGGTGGGGTTAGTCTCAGAGCCCAAGGCTGCCCTCACCTCTCCTTCAGCCCCCGAGGTCAAGGAAAATGAGGGGTGCAAATGACCCACACCGTGATGTTAATGGGAGGTGGAAGAAAAGTCACCTGGGAGTTCACTGCGCCCTGCTCCTTAGGTGGCAGGGATGCTACCACCTGTCACCTTCATGGCCATTGCTTGTCTTTCCTTAGTCTGTTTTTTCCAATGCAGTAGCAGCAGTTCAAAGGATGGTGTTTAGGGATGTACAAGGTGTGGCTCACTGGGAGCTTGGATGAAATTGTTCTGGGATGCTGGGCAGCTGCATGAGTCGAGGGGTCCCTAGTCCATCAGAGCGACTCCTGGGGTTCCATCTGCAGAGGTGTCCAGGCACGATAGGCCAGAGATGGCGGAGCAGTCAGAGCCTGCGTCTCCTCCACAGGCGAGACACACTTACCCAGGGCTGGGCTTTGCCTCCAAGATTAAAGGCAAATTCCTACTTTAAAAATAAAGCCAAGCTGTGTTTTGCACCTTTTGACACTTATTAACTTAGGTCATTAAAAAGGAGGCTAATTAAAAATGAAGTAAAACAAAAGAGTCATTTGTCTAGTGTGAAGCCAGCTCTTCCTGTGCAGGCTCCCAGCCCTGGGGATGGAGCACCCCTCCCCTCTTTCCCTCCCTCTCCTGACTGCTCCTGACTCAACTGAGGCCATGGGCTGCCTCATTATGCACCTCGTAAAGGAGAGAAATCATTGTTCTCAAAATTAGCCGAAGCCAGAATTTATATTCCCTGGAAATTTTGGTTTCTTCACTGTCCTTGGAGATGTTTTTTTTTTTTTTCTGGCTGCAGTTAAAGTAAGCGAAGTTCGATAAATGCTTAGTACTTCATTAAGGCACTTCTGAGCAAGCCTGTTCCCCCTAAGTGGTATTCTGCAGGCATTGCCAAAGGTTGTTTAGCTCTGCTTTGAAAGGACAGTCTGGCCCTGCATGACCAAATGGCCAAGGAGTTAATACTTCAGAATGGAGAAGGATGTTGTCTGTAGAGCCAGCCCCTCTTCTGCTTCCAGGGGCAGACTGATGTCATTAAAGGACATTCAGACAAGAGGCTTTCTCTAGCTACGCTAGAAACAAGGGGAGATGTACTCTTGAAAGACCTGAAAGCCTGCTCCCTTGCCACACCAGGAAGTTA
This sequence comes from Mus pahari, assembly GCF_900095145.1. Taxonomy (NCBI): domain Eukaryota; kingdom Metazoa; phylum Chordata; class Mammalia; order Rodentia; family Muridae; genus Mus; species Mus pahari. The sequence goes on from NC_034590.1 coordinate 105,500,962, forward strand.
CATGGCCAGTCTGACTGTGCAGGGGGTCCACAACTTCACCAGCCTTGCCCCAGCTCCACAGTCCCCCAACCCATGCCCACAAGGACTCCAATCTGGCCTTTCTCTAGCATTCTTGGCACCTTTGTAGCAAGCAGTGCCAGGTCTGGGAGGGTTCCAGGTCTGTCTGGTGGCTGGTAACTCCCCATTCTCCAGTTTGGAGGTGTGTCTGATGGCAATTTTGAGGCTCCAGGGAGGTTACCCAGTGGCTGCACTTGGCACCTTTCTATACATACTTCTAGCTAACGGGGCAGGAGGGTTGATTTTTGATCAAGTCACCCTGAGAAATCCAATAGTGAACACGCTATAAAAGCCATTCAAAGCTTGTGTTGTTTCAGTAAAACCCATGGCAACCCAGCAGTGCCAGATGGAAGAGGGACAAAGAGGGACCTAAGACCATCCAGAGAATGAGCTGTGGCTCTTGGTCAGGGGTAAGAGGTGCTGGACTTAGAGCAGATGGGGAGGGGCAGATGGAGGAGCCATGACAGCCCCCAGATTGCTATAGACTACTCCAGGAATACTGTTAGCTTTGGAGGGAAGTGTTAATGTTGGCTACATGCTTAGCTACTGTGGATGGTGACTTTGGTTTGTGTTGGAATCTGGCTGTTACCACACTGTCCTCTAGGAAGCAACTATGTCCAATAAATCATTTCTGGGTCAAGGAATATAGTAAACACATCAGGCTCCATTTTGCCAAGAGCATGTGTATGACATTGCTCCTTCCCTAATACTTTAGGCCCACCCAAGAAACCAAGACTAACTTCTTTCTTGTCAAAGTAGCCCATTAAAACAGCAACCCTTAATATCTGTCTGAATATTCATGTTGACTACAAACAATAACGTGTTATTGCCGTTGACATCTTTGGAGACAGGCACAGCCAGCCTGCGGTGATTTAGGGAAGGCCCCACACCCGTTCCTCCTCCGCAGAACTCCAGGGTAACTCCACGGATATAGAGGCCACATTTTGTTTTCTCTGCATGTGGGTTCTCTGCAAAGCCATAAACATGCTACAATTCAGCCCTGCGCGCAGAGAGCTCCCGTTATGCCTTGATCCCCTGAAGCGGCTGTGATGATTCCACCTTTTACAGGTGGCAGAAAGGATGCTGCGAGACCCTGAAGTGTCAAGTCGCAGCAATCATCTTCAACTCCCAAATTGTCCTGAAAGGAGAAAGGCTTTGGATTTGTCTTAGGCTGTTTGGCCAAACTGGGGCACAGATGGGATAATGACTTTTACAAACAGCATTTTGATGAGAGGAGGGGAGAAAGAATCATATGTAAAATGCACAAAGGCTGCATAAACACACTGATGCCTGCAGCTGGAACAAACTAAAAAGATGTTTAATAATTTAGAACCAAGCAGGCAGGGCCTGTGCAGCTGTTGTGTGCAGGGGACCATGAAAGTCTTCCATTTGACAGCTGGCCCCATCTTTCCCCAGTTGCTACGTGAAGAAGAGAATGCAGATCTGGGATTAGCCAATCCCCGTTACCCTTGCCCATCTGCCACCAAGACCCCCAGCTCTGCCTCCCTCGCAGAGAGGCACACACATAAAGGAGGCCAGCCTTCGCAAGCATATGCAGGCGTCGCTATTAGCCGTCAGGGCCGCTGATCCCAGGATCTGTTGACAAGCCGCCAGTACATGGCTGCTGTCGTTTTTGCTGGAGGGCACATTTTGCATTTCACACATTTGCAGAAATACAAAATGCTGTTGGGTGCAAACAATTCAGGGCCTAATTGGCTGAATTACTTCAATGTTACCTTGTGTCCCCCACCTGATTAACATAGCTCAGCTGGGAGGGCCCTGGAAGGAGGAGGAGACAGGATTTGGAGGGCAGGTGAAGCTGTATTTGCCCAGGAAATCGAGATTCTTAGCAAAGTCCCAGCTGAGCTTGGCCTGTGCCAAGCAGATAGTGGAGCTCAGGAGGGGCTGCCCGGCTGCATTCTTCCACAGCAAGCCGGTGGGAGTCAGGCTGGAGAAAGGAACAAAAACATTTGGGGCACAGAGGAGGCAGGCTGTCATGAAGGAATAGTGGAGTGTGGGGGTTACTGTCCTTTTTGTGAGATGTTCAGGGTTGAGTCACCCCTTGGTCCCCCAGGTAGGCACATCACAAGGCAGTCAGCCGGGGCCCACTGGCACCAGTGCCAGGATCTTGTTGCAGGCACAAAGACCTGCCTGGCAATGCTGCAGCCCACCTTGTTCATGGCTGTCTCCCGCTTCCCTACCAGGCTCAAACACTTGATTAGATGAAGACACAAAAACTTCTCCCAGATTGTTTGGCTTACTTAAAGATTGAAAACCCTGTTAATTACACAAAAATGTCACTGTGACAAAAATCTACAGAGGAAATAATGATCATTATAGTAGGAAATATTCTACAATCATATCCTGTTATTAACAAGTACAATTGTAATTTTTTTATTTAAAAAATTTGGAGAGCTTGGAAAGAGTGTGAAAAATAATGAAGCTGAACTAGGTGATATTTTTTACTAAAGGCAAACTTTCAATAGTGAATAATAGGACTTGGAGCATTTTTAAAAAATTATACTGTATCTTATACAATTGTAGGGAAATATTGCCAATGATCAACCAGTGTGATCAAATTAAGTATGTTATATAGGAGGGAAGGAAGCTTCCATAGAGAGGACCTCATTCTCATAGGAGGTCATTCTCATCTGTCCAGAAATATTGTTTCTGCCATCTAACCCCAGGCTGCTCTGCTCTGAGAAATTACTCTGGTGAGGGCTCTTTTCCTTGGGCTGGAACCTCTAGCCAGAAAAGACTTGCAGCATCTGATACACTATGCCCTGGCCAGTTTGTGTGCGTTTATCAGAAATCGTGACAGACTCCATGTTTTGCCACCCTCGAACACCCAGTTCTGACCTATGTTCCAAATGCTTTCCTACTCTTTATGAAGGAATTCCTTCTCCGTTTGTCACCTGTGGAGGCAAATGTCTCAAGCAGAGCTGAGTTCCCGGCTTCAGCCTATGCCATGTGGATGATGCCTGGGAACCTTGTGCAGAATACTCAGCTCGCTAGCTCCTCCTCGTAGCTGTGCCCTTGGAGCCTGGATGCAACAGTGTGGTGTCTGAACATGCAACTTGGCAGTCTGGTGTGCCCCACCCCCCACCCCTGCTCAACCAAATATTTGCCAGGCTATGTGCTATTAAGGTGGGATTTGGAGTGGGAGCCAGGGACATGCAAGAATATCAGGTACCCAGAACACACAGGCTCCGTGCCAGGACGGGTACCATCAACAGAGGGTGGGTCCTGCAAGGGGTGCTATAGAGAGGTGCTTTAAAATTGGGGGCGGGTGAGGGTTGGGATTTCATACATATCAAAATGATTGGCAAAGAATTATCCAGAACGTTGGCATCCAGCTCAGTCTGCCCCTGGGCACATAGCAACATAACTGCATTTCTTCTAGATGGTTCTGGCTCCTATTTTGCACTCTTCTCATCTCTGTCTCTGTCTGCCTCCTAGCTACTTCTCTGTTGGACCAAATTCATCTTATTTGTGTATGAAATTCATCTTCTTCATGTAATCAGTGTCAGGAAATCTCTTCTCTTCTCAGGGTGCTGGCTCTGGCAGGTCACAGCTGCTGTGACTGAATCTGTCACTTGATCATGAGAATCATTTACTTCTAGGTACACGTAGGATTATGAACATTGTTTTGGAGATGCTAAAGGATGAAAATGCTTTGCATCCTCTGTGGAGATCATCTAGGCTAACAGTGAACTGTGTGGCCATGCCCATCAGGGTCTGGGCAGCTAAGAACAAAGAGCTGGGACCCTGGCTTATGTATGCATAAGTCATTTTCCTAAAGAGGATCTACCTTTTCCTCTTCCCTGCCTGACTGCTGACCCTGCTATAATTTCAGTTTGTCTTGAGTTTACAATTATTGCAAATACGGTGTCCATCTAAGCTCTGGGCAGACAAAAGACAGACTCTAAAGTTAGGGGTGAAGCTCCATCTGGAACTATTGTTGCTGCCTCTGCCTCCCCAAAGTAAACACAGGAAGGGACACCAGGCCTCTAAGCAGGGAGATCTGCAGTGAGGTGAGGCACAGGCTGCTGCTATGGCTCTATTATGCCTCTGAACCTCAGAACATGGCTCTGGGAAGAGTCCAGCCTAGCCCTGCTTAAGAACAGGCATTTCCCTGTTCTATGGAAATGCCATTCACGCGGGATAGGGCAAGTGAGTCAGAGACGTGCAAGGGAAGAGAAGAAGTAAAGATTTGTGTTTGTCTAACGCAGAGAGAAATGAACACAGCAGTAAGAGCAATGGCTCTGGTCGCCCATTCATTCATTCTTCCATCCATTCACACACACACTCCAAACCCCACATATTTAGAAGCAGGAAAGAGGTGCTTGAGAGAACCTGATGCTCTTCCAATGGACCCGAGTTCATCTCCCAGAAACCATGTATGGAGGCGTACATCCAATTGTAACACCAGCTCCATTACACGCGCGCGCACACACACACACACACACACACACACACACACACACACACACGGCACACAGACACAGATGACACACATCCGTTCTCAAAAAGAAATAATTTTTATAAAAGAAACACCATTTAGCACCTAGTATGTGTGAATATATGCCAATGTATAGGCAGAGGCTTTGGCATATTTGGGCTTCTCAACTAGTATATGTCTGCTTCCATGCAGATGTGCCTCATTTCCTCAGGTCTGTCACTGTTTCCTTTCCCCACCCCTCCCTTGCAGTGGAACAACCATGACCATGCTGATCTGTCCTTCCTCAGAGGCCCACTGAGTGCCTCTCAGCGTAGCACATGTTTCTAGTGACCACATCTGCACTGCTTCGTAGTCAGGCACAAACAAGGTGGGCGTCCAGAAAGGCCCGTGTGAGGATCAGTTCCACTGTATTCTGCCCTAGACTCTCACCAGGCCTCCACTGTCCAACTGGTCTTTCCCATTCTGAATAGAATCAGATCATAGAACCAACGAGCCAGACTTGTGCTGAGGTGGCCTTTGACCTCAGGAACTTTCTGTGAAGATATCCCCATGATCTACTTAAGGCCATGAGTAGGGGCTTGGCTAAGCTGGCCCAATGTGGACTTCAAAGCCTTCGATAGCTCACAGGGCCTCTCCTGTGGGCCTGGTTGGGACCCAGCTTTTCCCTGTCCAGGTGACCAGAGGGTTGGAGCAACCCTGATCAGAGAAGGGAGGCAGTGGATGCCCAGGCCTCTCTGATGGGAAAGCCCTAATTCTGAGTCCCTGGATCTCCTACCTATCTAGAATTTCATTCATTATCTCAAGAATGAGCTGTGCTAAGGGAAACAGGTGTGTTTTAGGTTACAGAAAAGGAGGACACAGAAAGGAAGATGGCGAGGAGAGGTTATTTTTCTAAGGAAATTGGGAGCTAATGAGGTAAAGACATCGGAAGGCTCTGGCAGGGTGCTGGACAGGCACCTGTGCCTTGGAGGTGTGAGGGAACAGGGCCAGGCAGCAAGCAGTGTGGAGACATTAGGCTGGTAGAGATCTCCTGTAGCCAGAGAGATAGTCTCTGAGGTCTCAAAGAGAGGGGCCTGAGTACAGGGAGCCAGGCTCACCACTGGCTTGCTGCTTGTTATGTTTTGACCTAGAGGGAAATTCCTCCAGCTAGGTGGTGTCAACGCTGACAGCTTGGCTCTGCATAGTGCTTAATGTGGTTGGAGCAAGCTCACTCGAAGTTTCAAGCAACGCCTACAAGTCTAATAAAAGCTTGGTGTTGACCTTGCCTTTTCCCATCACACTATTTACAGCTGAGCACAGAGATTTCCTGCTGCACTGATTGGAGAAGCCCGCAGAGATGCCTCGGGACCCTGCGATAGAGGACAGTGTCACTGCCTGGCTGGGTCATCTCTCCATTTGGGTTTATGGGATAAACATTGCAATGTAAACCATGGCCGAGGATTTCCGGGTGCTGGTGGATCTCAGCACTGATGATACCGTTGGTCTCAGCTGGACTGGGTTGCTGTGAGCCTGTGTTGCAGGGAGAGGCAGGCAGAGGGATGTAGATGGGTCTGACTCTTTGGGCAGAGGCTTATTCACCATCTTCCTCCTTGTAGATCATCAGGTGTGGAGGAAGCCTGAGAAGTGGGCACCGGGGCTTCTGTCAGCTTCACCTGGGTACCACCTCTTCAGTTGTTTCTGCTTGCTACGCAGTCCCCAAGGAGAGGCACTCCTGGCCCTCTGGCATCCGCACAGGCAGTTTGTGTTTTAGATATCCAAGTGAGCTGAACAATGACTCTGTTCCTTGTGCTATAGAAGATTAAAAAGAGGAGAAAACAGAAACAAGGAAGGGTGGGTTTTTCATTCCCATGTTTTCATTTATGAATGAAATGACTTATTTGTGACTGCACATGTATCCATAGACTATATGTAAACACATTCTGCATGCATGTGATATGTGGAAATATGTAAGGGAAGGGTCATGCAAGTGCTAGGGGTGTATTTAAAAAATTCCCAAATGCTTCCTGAATCCCATATACAACAGTTACATTTTTTCTCAGGCTTTAGAGGAGAGGAAAAAAAAAAGTGAGAGAAAATGCAATCCAGATCTGTAATTCCTAACAGGAGAAATATGACCCTTTTCGGTGTTTAAGTAATATTTCCTATAAAACATAGGAGGCCATCTGCAAAGCTGTTTCCACACACATTTCCAAGTGGTGAGGGCAATGGTGGGAGACAGAGGCAGCGCCAAGCCCACCTCAGGGAGTAGATGGCTGAGGCTTCAGGAAGCCGGCATGGTGATTTGGCAAAATGTTGGAGCTTTTGCACAGTTCTAATTTGTTTAATTTACTTCCATTTTACATACCAGGAGGGGCACTGGGGTAGCCAGGGAAGAAGCCTAGAAAGTCTCTGGCATTAACCTCTTTGCAAAATGAGACACTATAGGGAAACCTATTCGGTCTTTTGGAGACTGTGACAAGGACAGTGCCTGAGAGTCTCTGGGGTCCTGAAGCCAGGGGGTAGCCATCCAGCTTGGCATCACCAGCCAGCGTCCTTTCTGGCCCTTTAAGTCTGTTATAAAATTCTGTTTTATTATTGATCTCCAGGGTCACTGTATGAATTCGTTTTAGTAAATGTTACGGCCCCTGTGAAAGGTCTTCGTTTCCCCCAAATTGCTAATCCGAATAACCGTGTTATTCACACCACTCATCTAGAAATTTGTTTAGTTTCGCTTGTTTTAAGGTTATTAATCTTTTAAAACTTATTTTATTAGATATTTTCTTCATTTACATTTCAAATGCTATCCCGAATGTCCCCTATACTCTCCCCCAACCCTGCTCGCCTGCCCACCCACTCCCACTTCTTGGCCCTGGTGTTCCCCTGTATTAGACATATAAAGTTTGCAAGACCAAGGGGCTTCTCTTCCCAACGATGGCTGACTAGGCCATCTTCTGCTATATATGCAGCTGGAGACACGAGCTCTGGGGGTACTGATTAGTTCATATTGTTGTTTCACCTATTGGGTTGCAGACCCCTTCAGTTCCTTGGGTAATTTCTCTAGCTCCTCCATTGGGGTCTCTGTGTTCTATCCTATAGATGACTGTGAGCATCCACTTCTATATTTGCCAGGCATTGGCATAGCCTCACAGAGATGTATATCCCAGATCCAATTTCATTTTTAATTCTAACCTTGATTGAGTCCTTTCTTAGAGAGTTAACTTTTCAAGTTGATACACAACAGCTTTAAATGACTATCCTATATTCCATAGAGCGCTTGCTCCCAACACATACCTGGGCTTGTTTATTCGTTTTGGTTTTCCTCCCAAGATCTCAGGAAAGATTTGACAGATCTGATATGGGTACCAATCCACAGCTGACTGTGATTTATTTTTTTAATGAGCCGTCGGAACTTATTGGAATTGCACATTTAAAATTTTAAAATAGAACCTTAGACAGAGTGCTTGAAAAATCTTCTCCCAGGTGGATACATCCATAAATGTGTTTTTGATGCTCATATTGGACTTCTCATTCAAAAGCCATGTTTGTATAAAGCAACAGGATACAAAGTCCTTTCTGTAGAATGCCAGCTTCTCTTATGATTTTTTTATTTTGTTTTGTTATTTTTTGGTTTTTGATTTCATTCATGTCTCCACCTGCCTTTTGGTCTTTTTAATCCCCTCCTGAATTTTGATTGTGTTTTTTTTTTTTCCCCTGCACACATAGTCAGGCCTAGGATGAGTCACAGGGGTTAGGATAATTCAGCCTGAATCAGAAGTGTTCCTTGTCTTCAACAGACGCTTTCAGCCCTCCTCCGATGGACAAAGAGTGAGTCTTTTTTGAATGATGCTGTGCTATGAGTGTCGATATCATAGCTTAACTTCTGCCCCACAGCACACCCTTAGCAGCTAAGAAGTGTGAAAACCAGAGAGTGTTGAACTGCTTGAAACTGAGTGTAAATTTACTGGAGGGCTCATGCATGCCAGAAGGAGAGAGAGAGAGAGAGAGAGAAAGTTGTTTAACACTTTCTGGCAATAAAAATGGCGACACTTCACTGCTCAGAGAAGTACCCTCTGACATATTGTTTTTCGAAGGAGATGGCCTGATTTCCAACACCTAGAAGAACAGCCTTCTCCCTCAGGGTCTGTCTCCTGCTGGCTGTGTGGGAGGGCATACATTGGGCTGAGCTCTCCCTTAGAGAGACCCATGCACAGGGCAGGAGGACTGCAGGGAGCAGGCAAAAAGGGACAGGAGGAGCTACTTAGCTTTCTGCATCATCTCCAACCAAGTTCATTACGGAAGAGCTCCTCTGCACAAGTGAGCTCCAGGACAGGTGAGGAGTAACCGCGTAAATGTGAAAGATGGTGCTTTATGGCTGACTGTCATTAAGTTCTTCCTTGGTGAGTGAACACTTTATGGAACAGTGGGGATCCTTGCAACAGGCCAGATATAGTTTTAAAAGAAGACATATTATAGTAATTTTCTCACATACCAGCCTCATGGTACAGAGCCCTGTAGAAAAGACTACCTTTCCTGGAAGGTGTCACACAATTACATGAATGGCACTTCCCAGGCAAGAGGGGTCAGGACCTTCAGGTGCGTCACAAAGTTTGAGGTCATGCAGGTGCTGGGCTGGACATGGACCTGGGTGGCCTCCGTTATGTGCCTGCCTAGATTCTAAATGAGATCTTAACGGAAATTAATTCATTTATTCCATCTTTATTTGGCACCTTTTCTAATTTGCTTTCAGGACTTGTAGTCAGTCTGCTGAGCAGAGTCATGTCAAATCACCCCGACGGCAGCAGCAGAGCTCGGCCGACAGAACTGTGGTCAGAAAGGCCAGGAAATAGCTTTTCAGCCTTGACGCTGGTGTCCAGCCCCCGCGAGGCTCCGCTAGGGCAGTCTCTCACCTATGCCCAAGGGTAGGCTTTGCAGGGAGGGTCAGATGATGTTTGTTTGGAAGATTCTCTCTCTGTGGACTTCCTGACAGAAATGTCTGAGCACATCTGCTGTCAGCGTCTTCTTTAAGCCCTCAACCCCTTTCTTAACTTTCTTGCCTTCTTGCTGGGAGGCTCACACTGTCTTCATCTCCCACATCAACTATGGAAGGCCTCTTCTTCTAGGGCCTTTAGGTAGTCTTCATTTGTGTCCATTTCACCATCCACATGGGAAGAGTCTCGACTCTTTCCCTCCCTTTCTTTGACAGCTAAACTCTAGGAGAGAAAACATGAGAGGTTACCCAGGATCCAAAGAAGGAGCTCCAAGTTTTTCCTAATCTTTTCACTGCTGACTTTAGGTTAGGGCAAAAGTTTTGACAGTAGATAAGTTGATGGCTGGGCTCCATCGTAGACACAGTAGCAGTGAGATACAGAGGGGCCTGGAGAGATGGTTCTACAAGCAAGAAACACTCACTGGCTGCTCTTGCAGAGACCTGAGTTTGATTTCCAGAACCCACATGGCAGCACAAAATCATAACTATAGTTCCAGGGGATCTGATGCTTTCTTCTGGTCTTTGTGGACACCCAACACATATGGTGGGTAGACATATATGCAGGAAAAACACCCATAGGTGCAAGATAAAAATTTTAAAATTTTAGAAAGAAACAATGAAGTACACATTTAAAATGGCAAAGTATACACACACACACACACACACACACACACACACACACACACACACACCAACAAAATAAAAATTTAAAAGACTATGCCTAGAGTGAGCTCTGAGGTCCTGGGTCCTGGATCTTACAGTCCCTGACTTTATGGAAGACACTACCTGAGAGTGAAACTCTCCACCCCGTGGAGGAGCACTTCTGATGAACTTGCACTTCTTCTCCCGCCCCAGATTTCAGAGCAAATAGAGGCCCTAAACCTCCCCACTCCTTGCATAGTAAGTACTCTGCCCTGGCCAGTTGGCCAGCCAGCTAGCCAGGTCCCTCTGGAACTCTTGGGGAATCATATGTTGGAGTCCAGCTGGCCTGCAGGGTATACGTGGCCTTGGTTACTAGGGGCCTTGTGCACAGAAGGGACAGAGGATGTCACTCTCCAAATGAAGACTTAGAGGACTGAGTCCTGGTCCCAGGTCAGGGATGGGCTGCCTCTGGTGCTGAAATTCCCACTCTATAGCCAAAGCTTTCTCTCAGCTTTGCCTCATGAGTCTGAGCAGGCAACATGGTGTACCTGAGCAAAGTCCTGGAACAGCCTCCTGTGTAACCCTAGTAAAGGCACTTGTAATATGACAGTAGCTTAGCAATGAAGGGCAGGCTCCAGACAGTCAGTCCTTTGGCCACTTACGTTTTCTTGTTTTGTCTTTTCCTTTCTCACAGCTGTCTTCTTTGCAGGTACCCAACTGCACACTTACTAAAGGCCACCTTTGTGTGACTGGTCCTGGATCTCTCCTCCGTAGGCTTGTTGGCAGCAGACTGTAAAATCCTAAGAAATTAAACATTTCACTTCTGTTTCCCAGTATATAGAAGACTGGGAAAGGAAGAGGAAAGAGAGGGAGGCTGCAGAATATTTGTATGAAGAAATCGGCCTTAGGTACTAGCCAAGAAAACTCGGAGAATGTGGCCAGAGATGAAATCACCTTAATTAGACTCACGAACAGGTCCTCAAGCAGCATAAATATAGTAATACTTAAGTTAAAAAAAAAATAGTCTGCTTCCAGAGTCTTGGTGAAGAAGCTAGGCTTAAGAATCGTTTCTGGTCCCAAAAGTCAGCTAACCTCTCAAATGGGATTAAAATCTTTGGGTTTGGTAAAGTTTGCATAAATATTTTACTCGGATCCATCTTTAATTAGGTTATAACACTAGAAGTTGCCATGCGTGTTCTCTTTCTGCAAATGAGACTCTGGGCCCCATAAACAAATTAATTTGTGTCTCAGGGTTTTGACGCGTGGGTTGAGGGGGCTCCCTTAGCTCCCCCAGTCTTCTCACAAGAACTACTGACCCTCTGGATTTCAAATGCCTGAGGGGAAAAAGCAATTATAGAAACACGACTCTCCCAGATCAGCTTTCGCCCCTGCCTTGTCTCTGTTTTATTGATGGGAGATTGAAGGAAGATTCAAATCAGCCAATCAGCCACCCTTCAATTCTTCACCAGCAGCAAAATGCAGAAATCATTAGCTTTTCCCGTGTAAAAGACTTTGCCGTGCCTTATTATTTCAAGCTGCCTTGCTTGTATGAGTCAAAAGGGCATGTTGAATATTTATTTCTAATTTTCAGCACTGGTAAATATTATATCGCTTTGTTCCCAGTGTTCTTTTTATTTTGCAAATTTTATAGCAATTAATTAATGCAGCCCTGTTATTAGCAATATCTCCCCGCTTTCCACTGCCTGCATTTAAGATGATGTAGCTCATAAGGGCTTCGCTGGAGAGATTTCACAGCCAGGCTGTGTTTGAATTACAAGATCAGTTCTAGGTGAATAGAAGTCCTTGTTCTCAGCGGAGAAAGCTTTTTATTGCAATTAGAACAAGTATTGCAAACCTTGCCTCGTGTCATCTGCTAATTTTATTTAATGACAGCCCTCTTATCAAAGGAAAGAAAAGAGACTTTTTTAAAATGAAAATCGCCAGTGCTCTGATTTCAAATGAAGCGAGAACGAGGGGTCAGCAGAGGACCACTCTGTAACTGATGTCATTCAGTTTCCAGAGTCTGCCCTGAGCAGGGAGAAGCGTTGGGACTGTTTATGTTACTGGGCAACGGGATTCTGAGTGACTCTGTCTATTCACGAAGTTCATTTTAAATGCCGCTGTTTAAATTTTATTGGTGATATAATTGTTTATCTCATAGGTTTCTGAATTCTGTTGGTCAATAAAAAATAATGACTGTATCATGAGTAGGAACATGGAATGTTCATTTGGTCAATGCACTTGATCAATGTCTGTAGCTAAACTCTGTTCTCCAGGCAAACCCAAAATACCTTGTTTTTAAGAGTAAATCTTAAAAGCGTCTTTTCCTCCCATACCCATCCAGGAATCAATTGCTAAAGACTTTTGGGAGAGCAAGGCAGAGGATTTGGGGGAATTTAGAGGTGGTGGATTGTGGGCAGATCACAAGAGAAAAGATACCTTCAGGGAGCTTAATGTCTGAAGCAAGGCAAAGGCTCAGCTGGTGGCCTAGGGTTTACCCTGGCTGTGAGGGAGTGTTTGAAGCTAGAGGGATATTAGGTAGGTTTTATGGCTACAGTCAGATACCCAACAAAAGCCACTTAAGGAAGGAAGGCTTTACTTTGGATCAGTTTAAGGAGTGACACGGGGCCATCCCATCTTGGTGAGAAAGGCACAAGAGCATGAGGTTTCTGCTCCCCTAGAGAGCATGCAGGAAATGGGCAGGGCTATAAGATCTCAAATCCCTCCCTGGTCACCCATCTCCTCCATCCAGGATCTACCTTCAGAAGGTTCCACAACCTCCCCAAGCAACATCTCTGGGGACCAAGTGTGCGAGTAGGTAAGTCTGTGGGGGTTGTTTCACATTCAAACCACAACAGGAAAGAAAAGAGCCGTGTTTACATAGAGAAGAGAGACAGAGGCAGAGAGAGAGAGACAGAGAGGGACACAGAGAGAGGCAGATAACAGAGACATAAAGACGAATGAGATAGAGAGAGGGAGGACTTGTCGTTTTTCTTTAGAATGTGGGGGAGCTTGTTAGAACTGTACTTACCATGTGGTGCTCTGATCTGAAGGCTAGTACCTGTGCTCTGAGTCAGAACCCTTCTTAGTAGCCCATCCTACGTGGCTTACTTCAATGCCCAGGGAGGACAACTTTGCCCTGAAGATGCCACCAATGACACAGGACCCTGCATGGGAGCCACCTCTGCAGGGACTCATCACGGGGCAGGTCTGTCAGTGTCAATCTGCAAGAAGGCAGATTGTGATCTGGTGACCAGCGCCCTACCAGCCAGGCCACACAGGTCAACCTAGTTTCCTTATTCGTGGTTAGCATAGCAGACCACAGCCCAGAGGTTGAACTTAGGGACTGCCAAAGAAAGCTTGGAATAAGCAAGGCTGTCTCCACTGGGGTGAATGTGAGTTGCTGCTGACAACTGCACTCTGGGGTAGAGTGTGGAGACCTTCCTTGGTCCATCCCAAGCCCTGTGTGCCCTGCCCCCTAGTCTCCAGGGTTTCATCTGCAGCAATCTTGTCAAGCTGTGATTTTAAATAGCCAATGCTTTATTTTTGGAATCCCAGAATGTGAGCCGGGTTTAATGAACCTAAAGCTATAACGTTTTACTTCTCCTTTGACAAAAATTTGTATTTCATATTTTAAAAATTGCACTCATTCAGCCAGTTGGTGTGACCAACCAAGCATAGCCCATCCGTGCAACCCTCACATACTACTTCTTGGTCACAATGTCTTTGTAATAGTTTAGCCATATGCTAAGGTATTCAGATGTGCTTGGAAGGCCTTCTAGGTGGCAGGCATGAGTTCGAGGCACAGGACACCTGGAATTCCTGACGCACTAGGCTCTCTGACTTCTTTCAAATTTGTTCTTATGTTCAGAGTGTAGAATCTGAAAGTGGGCTTTGTTCACCATAGACAGAAAGTCCTGAACTCACTTCAGAGTTCGACAGAAAAAGATAGAGGGAGGCTTTCTCTAGCCCTCAAAGCTACTCTCTGCAGCCCACTACTGAGCCTTAACTCCTAGGATCCATGTTCAAGAGAGAAGAGCTGATGAGCAAGCATTTGGCACTTTTTACATGAAGATGTAAGTTTGATTTTCAAAGATAAAACATAATTCAGGTTGCCTTACAAGATTTGTTTAATAATAAATCCTGAAAACTTCTGAATAGCATCAGCATCTCCCTGTGCCATCCCTGCAACCATACTGGCTGCTTGCTGCCACACCTTCACCCTGCTATGGAAGATCTTATTCCTTTGGAACCATGAGCCAAAATGAACTCTATCTTCCTGAGTTTGTCTTTGGTCATGGGTTTTTTCAAAGCTGCAGAAACATAATGTGTGTGTGTGTGTAGAGTGTGTGTGTCCTTGTGTGTGTGTGTATTTGTGTGTGTGTCCTTGATGTTACTTTTATTTGGGTACACTGCTGGAATTAAGATGGTATTTTATCTTTATTGCCAAAATGCAAGGTTGTATCATTTTGCCCCCAAAGTACAACAGACTAGAATGCTATTTTTCTTTTCCATCCTCATTAACGCCTTCCTTCCTTGCTGGCTGTCTGTTATCTATCTTCCTAATCATCTGTTTATCCATCTGTTTTTTTTCAACATCAGTCTATTATTTCCTATGCTAATACACCATAATGGTGGATGCTTCACTATGTTTAATTTTGTATCTTTAAGCAGTGTGGTCTTTGTGTGCCTGTGCATATATGATGTATGTGGATATGTACATGTTGTTTGTACAGAGGCCAGAGGAGGACACCAGGTGCTCTTCTCTATTACTATCTTATGCTTTGAGACAGGGTCTCTTACTTAGCTGAGAATGAGCCTGGTGCCAGCAAGATCCTCCTGCCCCATAGATTCTGCCTCCACAGAGCTAGGGTTATAAAGGCACACATGTCTTGAGACCCTGGTAGTTACTTAAGAGCTGGGATCCCAACTTAGGTCCTCATGCTTGTGCAGCAAGCACTCTTCCCCATTGAATCATCTCTCCATCCTTCTAAACCCCCATTGTGGGCTTTAAACAATATGGAGTTTATCTGTGCAAATGCCCTTGTCTCATGTCTCCATAGAGGCTTTTGTTTCTCATCCATCTGTGGCAGTTCTGCCTTTGCCCTTTAACATCCATGCTTCTCTCAAGGGAGTATCTGTGATTTTTCTCTTCACCACCACAGAGTGATGTCTGTATGTGGCCTGGTGTGCTGGCTCCTCCCTTTGTTAGCTTGACTTTCTATGACATCCTCAGACAGCCCCCACCCCCCGACACATGCACTCTCAAGGTATACAGATATTTTTGTGTTTTCTTTGTTCTTTTTGTTTTATGATAAACTGGAATCCCACTGGTACTATCTGAGGCCTGGTGATCTAATTTAAACTTTTCCAGAGCGAGTGACTGTCTCCCCAGTGTCTTCCGCCTCACATTGGCTTGAATGCCACTGCCATTTTCTTGGCTCTGTTTCAGGATGTTGTGTTCTGTTTTCTCTATCTACTGATCTTGGAGCTGGCAAGAGGACGCTTTTTGCTATGCATTGGCTTCTGCTTGGACAAACCCCCATCATTTCTATTCTTTATCCAAAGACGCTGACATTTTCCAATGAATGTGAAGTTATTCTATCATAGAAAACTATCCCTGTCGGGAATTTTATTGTACTTACCCTGAATTTATAGATTAAGTCTAAGAAAGGATGGAACTCTTTGGAAGTCCTGGCCTTTCCCAGAAACACCTTGTTTGTCCAGGTTTTAATCAGTTCATACTGGTTCTTGGTAACAGTGCAAGGCTTTTTTTTCCAACTCATTCAAAGTGTTATTTTCCACATTTGATTTTGGCATCTGCAGTTCACACCTCAATTCAGTAAAATTGTTATTATTATTATTATCAAGTTATTTTGCATACCTCTTCACTGGTAAGGTGGCTTGTCTTTTAATCAGCTGTGTTATTCTGGATATCTTTCTCTAATACTATTGAATGTTTTCATTTTCTACTTTCCCTGTCTTTGGGTTTCCATTGCTGAGGAAAGACACTATGACCAAAGCAACTCTCATAAGGGACAACATTTAATTGGAGCTGGCCTATAGGTTCTGGGGTTCAGTCCATTTTCATCATGGCAGGAAGCACAGCAGTGTCCAAACACCCATGGCGCTGGAGGGACTGAGAGTTTTACATCTTGTTCCAAAGGGAAATAGGAGAGGACTGTCTCCCGCGGAGCTCAGAGGAGGGTCTTAGAAGCCCACACCCACAGTGATACACTTCCTCCAACAAGGCCACACCTCCAAACAGTGCCACTCCCTATAGGCTAAGCATATTCAAACCACCACACTCCCCTTCTCTACATTTTATTTCCACTTCCTCATATGATCATTCTGATTCATCTTTCCTAGTCCTCATGTCAATCTCAGAGTGACTTTTCTTTAGAATAAGAACATCATGATACTGTTTGTAGAACACACACACACACACACACACACACACACGGAAGGTAGATGTGATGATGGCTCAATAATCCTAGTTGATGGAAAACTGAGGCAGAAGGATTTTCTTATGAGGTTTGGGTCAATCTAGTCTGCACTCTGAGACGGCATCTCAAAAAAAACCCCTTAAATTTTAAAATCTAAAAATAC
The DNA here is from genome assembly GCF_900095145.1 of Mus pahari. Taxonomy (NCBI): domain Eukaryota; kingdom Metazoa; phylum Chordata; class Mammalia; order Rodentia; family Muridae; genus Mus; species Mus pahari. The sequence goes on from NC_034590.1 coordinate 105,517,698, forward strand.
AGAAGGAGGAGGGCAAGAAGAAAGAAGGCAGAAAGGAGGAAGGAAGGATGAAGGAAGGAGGGAAGGAAGGAAGTGAACGTGGGAGCTGTGATGGTTAGTGAACTTAGAACTATCTCTCACCATCTCCCAGCAAGCCTGTGAGGAGGGAGCTGAGCGGTAGCACTGTGCATCCCTCTCTGCTGCTAAGCTGGGGATTCAATGCCACCTCAAGCTCCTGCTGTAGTAAGCTCCTCACTGTGACAACAATGAACTGACCCTTTAAACTGTGAGTCAGAATAAGCCCTCGCTCCATTATCTTTCTTCCATTGGGGTATTTTTCCTATTGACAAGAAAGGAAACTAGGACATAACTTCCCTGAGCCTGTTGTAGATAACGCTCTGATGTGTTCTGGAATTTAGTATATTTGAAGAAAAAACTTGACTTATTATTGGTCACAAGAAATACTATTTTTTTTCCTAAAAGTAGAATGCAGGGAGAGGTAGAGTCTTCACTGAATATGTTTACTAGGCCATGCCTTGTTGTTGTAATTATTGTTTTAGCACTGGCAGCTTAGTCTCTGTAAAAACATTAGAAGTGAAGAAGACATCAGAACACTATCTGGTGCCAATACCCTCTCTAATGCTCCCAAATGGATTCTGACCCTCCCGGAATTTGATCACATGTAGCTCCTTTTCGTTCTGTCACATTTACATCTTTATTGTTCAGCTTTAAACTTTAGAAAAGAAAAACCCCTGAAAAGCCATAGGCTGCTTTCTGGATTCTTCAATATGCTCTGTGTTCATCCCTCACTGAAAAACAACACTCACTCCACGGATGCCGTGATTAAATGTAATGAATGCCCTTCATGGTGCTGGCTGTCAATGGCTAGACACTTTGTAGTGAACAGATCCAATAGTTGCCCCTGGCTCATGCCTGCAGGATTCTCCCTTTGAGTGTGAATAGGAACTATGACATGGTCATGGAGTATGGATAATCTGATAGCAGCCATATCATCAAACAAAAATGACTGTGTGTCTTAGGGTTTCTATTGCTTCAACAAAGCACCATGGTCAAAAAGCAAGTTGCAGAGGTTTATTTGACCTACACTTCCAGATCATAGTCTGTCACTAAAGGAAGTCAGTACTGGAACTCAAGCAGAGCAGGAACCTGGAGGCTGGAGCTGATGCAGAGGCCATGGAGGAGTGCTGCTTACTGTCTTGCTTCCCATGGCTTGCTCAGCCTGCTTTCTTATAGAACTCAGGACCACAGCCCAGGGATGACACCACCCACTATGGGCTGAGCCCTCCTTTATCTATCACTAATTGAGAAAATGACTTACAGATGGATCTTATGGAACATTTTCTCATCTGAGGCTCCTTCCTCTCTGATAATCTAGCTTATGTCAAGTTAACACACAAAATTAGCCAGTACACAATGCCTTTGGAACCAAGCACCATCACCTGTAGTAGCAATGGAAAAACCTGGGATGCATTTGTAGCTAACCCATCCAAGATCCAGAGCACATTGGGAGTATCTGGCTAGAGACCTGAACCCCCATACCCTTCGTAGGTAGTAGAACCCAACACATAGGAGAGCTCAGAGTCTCTCAACTTTGGACAGCGCTGTTCCTCTTTTCTGTTGCTTTCAGTTTATCTGCTATCTTCACGTTGCTTGGAACATCTTAGTGTTAAATGCATGATATCAATTCCATCACTGAGCAGACATTATCTAGAACTACCAAAAAGAATCTATCCATCTATCATGTGTTTTAATTGCTTTTTCTTCTTCTTCTTCTTCTTCTTCTTCTTCTTCTTCTTCTTCTTCTTCTTCTTCTTCTTCTTCTTCTTCTTCTTCTTCTTCTCCTTCTCCCTCTC
>NC_034590.1:105519845-105607747 GCF_900095145.1 Mus pahari
TGTGTGTGTGTGTGTGTGTGTGTTATTCAACTTTAGTTTCTGTTGCTGTTATAAACACCATGACCAAAAGCAATTTGAAGAGGAAATAGTTTATTTGGCTTATAAGTTATAGCTCATCACCTAGGAAAGCCACAGCAGAAACTGAAGAAGGAACCTGGAAGTAGGAACTGAAGCATAGCCCATGGAAGAACACTACTTCTCATAGCTTGCCAAGTCTGATTTCTTTTCTCTTCTTCTCTTCTCTTCTCTTCTCTTCTCTTCTCTTCTCTTCTCTTCTCTTCTCTTCTCTTCTCTTCTCTTCTCTTCTCTTCTCTTCTCTTTCTTCTCTTCTCCATTTTCTTTTTCTTTTTTATTTTTCTTTTTTTTCTTTTTTCTTTTTCTTTTAGTCTTCACAGACTTTATTGGTTCAACAATGAACAGCAAAGGAAATGTTAACTATCACTCCAGGGGTCTCATGTAGACGTGAAAGCCACCTTTGGAAAAGCAAGTCTGATTTCTTATACAACTCAGGCCCAGTAGCCCAGGGTCACCAGTTACCCAGGAGTGGCACAGTTCACAGTAGACTGGAGTCTCCCATATCAACGAATCAAGAAAACATTCTACCAACATGCCCATGGGTCAATCTGATGGAGGCAGTGTCTCAGCTATGGTTCCCTTTTCCTAGATGACTCTAGTTTGTGTTAAGTTGACAAAAACTGACTGGCAAACACACAGAGACCCCCAGGTTGATGTCTTCCTTAATCATTGTATTCTTTATTTTTTGAGACAGGGTTTCTCAAAAGGTAGAGTCTGCCTATACTGCCCAGCCAGTAAACTCCAGGGAACAGCCTCTTTCTGGCCCCCTAGTATTGGGATTACAGACTTCCTCATGGCACCTAGCTTTTTCCATGGATACCGGAGATGTAAACCCAGGTTCTCATTCTTGTGTGGTAAATACTTTACTGATGGAGCCCACTTTCCCATCCCTACACACTAATTACACTTCATCATCATATTGCATTTTTCTAAGCTTGAGTGTTAAGTCTTGTCTAAATCCCGTCCATGAGCATGGATGGGCCATCTACTTGTTTGGCTATGCCCTGAAGTCCTTGACTGTTTGTACAGTTCAGGCACAGCAAGGATGCCCTTGTTTAGCTATTTCATCTTGTGTCCCCGACCGTTGCCTTCATTTCTGGGATTCATTATTTCTCCCTGTTTCGGAATTCTTGGCTTCCAGATCTTTCCCATCTACTAGGGTTTGTTGTACTTGTGGGCAACAGCAGTCTCTCCTGTGAGATCATGTGTGTGCATGTGTGCACACACATACACACCACACACACACACACACACACACACACACACACGTGCGCGCACCTATCAAATTTTTTAGTGTTACCCATATGCATATGTGTGTGGGGATGACCACTTGGGATTGGATCCCAATCAGGGTCCATATCTTTGGAGAAAATCGGTTCTCCCTCTCTCAGCCGCCATTAGTTACCTTCATCTAGAGATGGGGTCTCCCATCCTCATTGACATGCCAACTTTTGTTATCATTGTGCAGGCCTTGTTTAGGTGACCATATTTTTGAGATTTCATGGGTGTATCTCTCCTGTAATATACAGAAGACATTATCTCACAACAGAAATCTTGATCCTCTGGCTCTAACCATCTCTCTACTTCTTCTGTGCTCTGAGTGCCTTGCCTGTACTGTGCATGCATCAGCTGGCATTGGGTACCCACAATTGGACGTTCCCTGACTTTCGGCCAGTGTGAATTTTGCAGTGGTCCCCATCTGCTCTTGAGGGATGGGAGCCATACTTGCCACCTTTGCCATGATTCTAGTCATTGTTGTTTACTGTTTCCCATAGGAGTTCCCTTTCACAGAGCTGAAGGCTATTTGAAAAGCAGAACACCTGTCTCCTCTCCATGGTGACTGGGGAGATGAGATCTTCTTGATTAGGTCACTTAAAAAGTAGCCAAAATTTGAAAGCACTGACTTTTTGAAACAACCCATCCCATTTCCAGGTTGAACACTGGTTGGGTTAAAAAAGGACAAATCTGGGAAAACCTGTCATGGCAAATCTATGTCCAGGCAGGGACTATCCACCCCATAGAGGAGCAAAAGAAGCCATGTTCTCACTAGAGCAAATGACACCTCATAATGAGATTTTAAAAAAGGAGCCACATAAGTTGTGTCCCTTTGAGAGAGTTGTTAGAATCTTTGTACAACATTAAGCACAGTCAAGAAATATATACTTTATGCCTTGACAAAAATCAGTTTAAAAAACAAACACAGTTTAATCTTCAAAACCCAAGACTTTTAGAAGATAACCTTTAAAACTTCACTTTAAAAATTATTAACCAAGGAAAGTGTCTTAAACATTATAATCACATTATTACTTTTTAGATTCTTTATATTACTAGTAACATTTTCTCCAAGACAGTGCTTCTCTGTGTAGCCTTGGAACTTGCTCTGTAAACCAGGCTGGCCTCAAACTCATAGAAATCCACCTGTTTCTGCTTCCTGAGTGTTGGGATTAAAGGCGTACACCATCACCACCTGGATTTATTACTAGTAACTTTTATGGGAAGCATTGAATTTTTTTCAAACTTTATCTGTATTTTGTTCTTAAATGGTACCTTTTGTATGCCAGTTTAGGACTTAAGAACAATTAAGACAGAGACATATTTAAACATTTAAGAGTAATTAAACACATGAACCAGCGGGTACAATGGGTGTATAGTATATAAAAGCTAGTGGACATAACTAGATGATCAAGACATCAAAATGTCCAGGTAGGTTTTAAATGTTTTTATCTTAGGCAACTATTAGCAGATGATTTGAAAAGTGTTGATTCATTAAATTTGAAAAAATAATATTTAAAAAACTTTATAAACTATTATAAAAATATTTGCGGATATGAAAACCTCACACACCAAAATTAACTAGACCCAAGGTCTACAAAATTTAGTGGAATTCTACATAGTTAGAATAGGCATTCAGAAAGGAAGCTACAGCCCTTCATGTTGGGTTGTACACTTATTACTGACTATATGGTATGCACTCAGCTACCACCCATGCCCCTAAAGTCATTAAAGAATCAGAACTAGAAGAAATGTTAGCTACGTTTCCACTTTAAAAGAGGTAAGGGTCTTATCCTTCTTAAAAGTCATACTGTACCCACATATACATTTGTTTCCCCCTGTATATGTGTGTGTATGCATACATATATATAAATATATATATATATGTTATATTTGTAGTATATATATATATAGTATATTATTAGATAGCTTCTACGTATGAGAGAGAATGTGCATTTTTTCTGAGATTGTGCAACCTTGTTTAATATTATGCATCTATGTCTATATTTTCCTGCAAATTTTTAACTTTAATTTTCTTTAGAACTGAAAAGCATTTCAATTTTTTATATACACAAAACTTTTATTATCCATTCATCTCTTGATGGGCAACCACGTTGATCCCAATTCTTTGCTATAATGACTAAAGTAGCAATAAACATGGGGGATAAAATCTCTGTGCTTGGGGATAGAGTTCTCTGAGTCTTAATGATTACAGCCATCCTGAAAATTAGAGATTTCTCAAAAAATTAAAAATATAACTACTATATAACTCAGCTGTTTCACTCCTGGGCCTATACGCAGAGGATTACATACCCCAACATAAATTCTTGTTTGTTTTTCCTTCTGCCAACCTCACCTCTTGTTTGGTCTTTCACCCATATAATGCCAAAAGGACAGGGTAACCTGGTGTAACACATAGAGGGTGGCATTTTCCAGCTAGAGGCAAGGGGCAATGGAATAACTCCTCAAAAGATAGTCTTGCTTTACCCTGACCTTGACTACCTGGGGATAAAACCAGGATGTTTTGCTTATCTCCCCAGCACAACGAAGATTTAACAAATGGGACTTCCTCTTTGGGCCATATCTCCAAAGGCCACTCCCAGGAATCCCATTTCTCTGGGAGTTCTCTCTATGTCACAGATTCTCTGGGAGGAATGAGTCTATGATACTTTGGAGAGAACGAAAGCGAGCCGACGCCAGGCTTCACTGAGACATCTGAAGTCAGCTCAAATCTAGCATTTCAGTTCAGAGCTTTGCCTGGGAGGGACAAAGCTTAGCCTGTCATCACAAGACAGAGTGGGTAATTCTCAAGTGATTTTCCAAACTTTCAAGATCACCAGGACTCCATTGATCTACTTTCCCCTCTCCTGCTTTTCAAGAGTGGTTTTCTGCATTCTTATTAGCCTTGTCATTGAGTGCCAAGGAGAAAAAATTCAGTGGGGTCACTGACTCTTAACCCAGTGGCTAGAGAAGGCCACCGTCACAGTCACAGACAGCCTATACTTGTGGCACCCTCATAGTTACTCAGAGACAGAGGACTAATGAGGCATCTTCAGGGATGTCTTTAATCTGAGAAGTTTCCAGTTAATATTGTTAGTTAATAACTGGCTAATTCCGTCAGACCTGCACATTTCTGAATTTCATACAGAAAGAAGAACGGACAGTTGCCTGTTGCCTTGGATCAATCGACTAGTAAGACATGGGCTCTACCAGATAAAGTCTCTGAGGTTTAATCTTTCAAGCCACATGGGAAGGTTAATAGTGGGAGATAATGGGAAGACTTCACCAGTGCCTTCACCAGAATAAAGGATTTAACCTTTGGCTGCCGAAGACGACATTTTTACAGCATGAAAATTCTGACCCATTTACAAAGTCCTGTTGATTTTTGAAACTTGCCTTTCCTTTCATGTCTGCTAGGGCAGGAGAGACACCAGGAAAAAGAAATCTTATCAGACTCTGAGTTAGTTCCTTTCAGTTCCAATAATTGGAGATTTCAGAGTATCAATTTCTGGTGCTCTAAAGCATGTCCACCTTTTTGCTTCTACAAATTGATTAAGCTTTTTATTTGATATCAGGAGCCTCCAGAGGGTTCTAACCTGTATTTCAACCTTTGAAGAAATTCATACCCAAGATATTGCTGCCGGACAATCTTCAAGGTCATTAATATAATGCTTAGAAATTTTCAGCTGAAAGTGGATTTAATCAGAGCCTTTTTCTGTGTATCTCTTCATGGCATGATTCAAAAAGTGTTTCACCTTTCACGTGCCCGAGGAAGTCAGCTTTTATTATATTTACTTTGTACCATTTAATGTAAGCAGCCAAGAGGATTTGGAAGACAAAGTATGATAAAATTGATACCATAGAATAGTAGCAGACTAACTATAAATGTTGATGAGAAAAATTGGAAGAATAATTTTTTTAAAGTTTCTTAGATTGTCCTATCTACAGATATATCCCTGAAATGCTGATAGGAGTTTAAAATCAGTAGATAGAAAGGTCATATAGAGTAGAAAGGCTTACTTAAAGGAAAATGTGATCGGTGGGTTTTCACTGTTGAAATGGTTTGCTGTCATATGAAATTGGGAGAAGACACTGATGAAGACATCAGATGACAAGGCCTGTTCACTGGGATTAAGTGTGTTCTTTAGAGGTTTAAATACAAAATGAAGTAAACATGTCCACTTTTCTGGGGTCAGTACATACTGCAAAGAGCCATGAGGGGCTGAAGAGGTGATTCAGTGATTAAGAGCACTAGCTATTCTTATAAAGGTTCTGTGTTTGGATCCTGGCAACCACATGGTGGTTCACAACCGCCTGTAACTCCAGGTCCAGAAATTCTGATACCCTTTTATGTCCTTGACAGGCATCAGGCCCATATGTGGTACACATGCTGTCATATATAAAATAAAAGTAAATAAACCTTTTTAAAAGGAACATGGGAAACAATGAAAAAAACGTGCTAATTTGAAAAGCTACAATCTATTCTTTATTATATATGATAATTCACATTCCAGAGAGCGGACCCTTGCATAGAAGCCCAGCCATCAACTGCTGGGTGACAATTATGCTGGGAGACTATGTCTTAGAAGGGATTGTACTTGGAACCGCTTTAAGGACTGGTCTGTCATTGTGTTTATAAGTAGATGCTGCTGACACCATGGTATTTATCACTTGACTCCAAAACACCACCAGATTGAAAAAAAAAGAGTACATCTAGAGAAGGTTACACATAGACACAATGTTGTTGGTAAGAAAATTCAGAGTCTTGTTTTATCCAACTGCTTAAATAGCAACTCCATCAAGGAACACACCCTGTATCTTATACTGCCTTCCTTGTCTAGAGTTGCATGCTGCAGAGAGCTCTTGGGGCTGAGGTGCTCAATCAGACTCTCTTCTAGCCCAAGTTGCATGGTCATGCCTAATCCGTTTCTTGAGATAATACATCAAAGAATAGATAGAAAAGAAGATATGTTGGAAGAAATAAAGTGCTTAAAATAAAAGGATGACTATGATACAGGGGCCTATTTAGTGGCATGGAAGCTTGGATTAGAAGTTTGTCCATTTCTGTCCATGTTACTCGTGAAGTTTGATATCTGTAATTAGATACACCATAGTTAAGAGTGTTACATTTCCCTGCTAAGAAACAAGGCATCTTCCCTATTATGCTATGTCCCTTTTTACCTCGAAATGTTCCTTCTGTTTTGATATAACCACACCAGCATCCTTGTCCTGCTCTGACCACGGAGTACTTTCTTTTGTTTTCTTTATGTTGACCTGTCTTTGTGTTTAACATACATTCCTTGTAAAGGACATTTAATTGGTTATTATTTTCTGTCCAGTCTGACAGTTCCTTCTCTTTACTTACAGATGTTTAGTTCGTTTACTTTTGGTGTAATTGACAGAAGTTGAGATCCTTGATCATTTCCCTTTTATGTTACATTTTTGTATTCTTGGTTTTTTTTTTCCCTTCCTTCTTCCCATCTGCTAGGCCTCACTCACCCCGCCACTTTAATATTTACTTTGCCCTCATTTGGGGAGGTTTGAGATAGATGATCTGAACACTCGGATTTTTTTAAAAAATAGATTATAATGAATACAAAAGAGTGTAATTTAAAACTATTTCCTGCCTGTTGGCCATGTTTAGATTTTTGTTTTATTCATCTTTCAACTTGTTTCATTGTCAGTTGAGGGGATGTTCTGTAACAGCACAGGAAATTGCTACTAGCAAGCATCTTCAACTTTGTTTGAAAGCATCCTTACTTCATTTTCAGTTGTGAGATAGACTGTCAGCGCACAGAGTGAGTGGTGGTTTGTCTATTCAGCTCTTTAAACCACCTTTGGTTCTCCAGTGTTTTTGTGAGACATCAATGATTTTTTTTTCTTTAAATTTTGTTTGCCTTCCAAGCATGTAGTTTCCTTTTATGATACTTCCATATTTCTTTACCTCATTTGGAACAATATGAGTATAATCTGTCTTGGTGTCAGTCTCTGTGTTTATGCTACTTCAGCATTGCTTACCTTGAATCTGTAAAGCAATTTTCTTATCCAATGTCTGATGTACCTAGTCTTCATTTCTTCAAACTACTTTTCTGCTCCAGTCTTACTCTCTTTTTGGGGGGAAGGGGTAGTCTTCCACCATCTAAGATTACCCTGTGTAATTCATGAGGTCTATTTCCTTGTCTTCAATAGATGCGCAGCTACTCTTCTCATGGTTGTGACCAAATACACAAGAAGAGGCAAATTAAGACAAGAGGAGCTTGTTTTGGTTCATGGTTTGAGGCTATGAACATAAGGGGTAGAAGACCTGGCAGTGCAGGAGACTCCGAGCATGGTGGCAGAAGCTTGAAGACTCCGAGCATGGTGGCAGAAGCTTGAAGCTGCATGTGCATATCTGAGTGGGTCAAGAATCAGAGGATGGAGTGTGAGCTGGGAGTATAAACCTCAAGACCGTCCTACAGTAATCTCTAGCATCTAAAGCTTCTACAACCTCCCAAAAGAATAGCAACCCTGGAGACCAAGTACTTGAACACGTGAACCGCCGATAGGCACATTCCACATCCAGACAATGACTGCCTCTCATCTACCCTTGAAGCTAGTCTTTTCTATTGATTTGGGAATGAATTTTCTTACCTCTCTCTGTGCTATCACCAGTCTGCCACTAGACACTGTAGCAGAGGAATTTTTAAATTTCAGTTTTTTGTTACCAAGTCTAAAATTTCCATTTGTTTTCTTCTTACCATTTACACTCATCTGCTCAGGGTTCCTATCTGTTCAAACATGAGCACTACATTTTTCTTTAATTACTTGAAAATATTTCTGCCAATAATTTTAAAGAATTTGTCTCCTAAGATCAGAATCTAGGCCACCTCAAATTAAGTTATATTGTTCAGGTTGAAACTTGCTGTTTCTTCCCATATCTAGTGATTTTTTGATTCAACATTGGACTCTGGAAATCATTTATTTAGCAACTCTGGATCTTATTATGTACTAGAATTGACTGGTTCTAGAAGGAAGTTCAGTTGTCAGATCATTGAGTTAACTTGTTTTTATGCTCTCTGTGTCTGAAATTCTGGATAGCATGTGGGCCTTCATAAACAAGTTAGCTTATCATAATTCATTGTTACAAATGCTGGAGATTCAACCCAAGGTCTTTTATATACATGCTGACAAAATTATCTGCCACATTCCTGGAATTTAATATCTAAAATAAAAATTAATGCCTGTATTTAGTTTTATAATTTTACTTGCATGTTCTAGAATTGCTCTTATTCCAGAATAACAAAACCTTTGGTCAGGAATTCAGCCTCTGATACCTCAGAGGCTGTCCACACTATTAGAGCACGTTCATGTGGAACCTTCAGTCTGTCTATGTTGTTAGTACTGCCAGTGTGCTCAGGACAGTATTCTCCCCTTACTGCTTGGCCACTGAGACTCCCACGCTGTGTCTGGTTGTGTTTCACATGCTGTAAATGAGCTTCAGCTGTTCTGATCTTGAACATGTTTAGCCCAGCCCTCAGACACAGACTTAGAGAGGGTGGTTAATCATATTGATTCTTGGGGTCCCTCTTGGCATATCTTCCTCCCATCTGATGCCATTCCTTGATCTAGACTCTGATCTATGTCCCTAGTTCAACCTGAACGCTTTACTGTCCTCCAGGGTTGGACAAGTGTCCCTTTGAGGGGAGTCAAGGCAACTGCAATAATAACTCTCTGAGCCTCTGCTCTCATGGACCATTATCAGTTGCCACTGTTTAAGGCTTGAGAAGTTAGACCTTGGTGTTCTGTGCAGCAGAGTTGTTTATAGATGCTGGGTGAGTTTGGTACCAGTTCCTGCAGTCCAGCCGGCACCATCTTAGCTTCCTTCCCCCTTATCACACTTTTCAATTGGCATATATGCAGAATGAAAATGGAAAAGATACATATTTATAGATATATCAAGAGAGGACATTTTTATAGGAAATACTGACATATATGAAACCATTTAACCAAACTCAGACCAATGGAGTTTCTTTCCAATAGAGTTTCAAAAGCATTTATCTATAAGATTTAATATTGAGGATTTAGATCATGCCACGAAGTTTGTTAACACATCTTCTAAACGAAACGCAGGAAGTTGGAAGGAAGAGAAGAAAAAAGTCACAAAAGTAAAGTCAATTGATAATTTTATGCAACAGGACAGCAGGCACTATGTATAAGGAGAAAATCTAGAACAAGAAACTAACAGCTTCATTTGCAGAGGTCCCGTCAAAAGAACAACCATGGCACTTTTCCAAATGCCCCCCGCTGGGGATTGAGGTCAGAGGGACAAGAAGTCAGCTTTGGTTTTGCTTTGAAGTTCTCTGTGATTCAGGATGACACAATGCGGTAGTTATTTCCTTATTGGTCAATACACATCATATGTATTTATCCCTTTCAGTACTTACTTCTTTACATAGCATATAGCACCACTGCATGTGGGTGGTATTTTATTTAAAAGTATTAAGATGGCTACAATCTAAGCCATGTAGTGTTCAGTTCTCACTGTAGGTGAGAGGAGTCCTATTCAGAGCTTAGTCCTGACACATGTCCCAGAGGACTTCAGTCTGCTGCCACGTTTTCAGTACAACCTCATCTATCTCAGGGAAGCTCTGCAAATCAGCTAGGCAAATAGACAGGCACACACATTTCAGGAAATAATAAACAAAATGTTAAGTTAACTCATCATGTTTGAACTGGAAGACAAATGGGATGTGAATCCCCAATTCCATCTTCTTGGCTCCTACCATTTCTTTCTTGCAACATCACCTGGTTTCTTGCTATCCTGGAGCTCCTGCAACAACAATAATAAAAAAGAGTGAAGAATCAATTAGAAATGCCTTTACTGTGGCCCTGTCCTTGGCAGGGGCAACTTAGCGCTCTCTGCACTCAGCAAAGACTTTGGAATGGGTTGTGTGTGTTTAGAGGCTCAATTAAATGCTCAGAACAGTTTCCTCTCTGACCATGTGCTCAGTGACTTGGTCTTTAAGATGGCATCAACATTTACGGTTTGAAACTCTGTGAGGAGTGTGGGTTGTCACAGAAATAAAAGCTGAGTCTTCCCTGGATTTATTAGGGAGTTTTTGTTAGGGTTTGTCGTACTTTTCACCTTGACATTTATGCTAAAAATTTAGAGTGTTTGATCTTTCCCACTCTGCTCCCTTCTCCACTCAATGGGGAGGATAATAAAACCTTCGTGATAGTTGTGAAAAGAGTGGGGGGAAAGTCAACTTTAAAGATGCTTTCCCATAGCTCATTGCAAGGCAAATGCCATTTTAAGCAGTGGGAAAATCCTTCAGGGGTAGATAGATAGGAGTAATTCTGGAAAGGCCAAAGCCTGTGATTTTTGATCACTTAAATTAAAAATGCAACCATTCTGCACACATAATAATCCAAGCATGTGTGGTTAGTTGCCTTTATTTGGATAAGTTAGTACATATTTCTGTGGCTTTCTCTGGAAAGAAAATGTCTGTACTCATATAGTCGCACACACCAGCACTGTTGAACTTTCTAGAGACTGGGCTAAATTTGGCTCTTGGTGTCTACTGGTGTGCTTCCACATGAACCTGGTCGTGCATGGGGCTATTGGATAAGGGAGTGCTGGGCTATTTGTCAGCTTGTTGCAGGTAGAGGTCTGGCAGGGGATGCAGGTAAAAGTACCTTAGCGGAAGCTGCAGTATCACTTCCAGAGATTCAAAACAAAAACTTAAGGAGTGTTTGCCTGGAAGGACTTTGGATAAAAAGAATTGCCCATGGCCATGAAGTCTTGAGAGAAGATGTCTCTTTGCTTGGCATGGACAGACATGGGTGAAATCTTTGAGTTTAGTGTGATGAGGATAAAGTGTAGAATTCAATGCATACACACACACTTCTAAATCATAAAACAAAACTGTCTGCATGCTGAGAGAGATGCTATTTCTTTCCTGATTGCAATGTCTCTGCTTGTTTTCATTAAGGGTCTTGGTCCCCCCATCTCATCTCTCTTTACATATTTGTCTGAGTTTGGGGTAAGCCAGGAGCTACTGTAAGTTCCTGTGAATAAACTGGAAACAGGGATGGAAAGGCGAGAGCAGACATTTTGCAGACACACCGGTATCTGGAGACACTGATAAGCATCGGACCCTGGAGAGGGTCCTGTGCAGGTGAGAATCCTGGCTGAGGCCTTCTTGCCTGCCTTGGCCTTTTGGGGACAGGCTAGAGTCTGCTTTAAAGGGAAATCAGGAAATGGTACCTAATCTATCCCAGGATACTGAGAAGGAAGCATGCAGAATGTCCACTTGAGGAGACAGGTAGATAAGGAAGGACATTTGGAAATAAGAATCAAAGCTGATCAGAAAATGCTAAGAGGTGAGGAGCCAGAGTGTGCTTTAAATTAGAGAAATGCTATCTGCAAGATGACATTTTAAAGCTTTAATAAATCTATCTCCTTTTTGTACTAAGTCTTCAAGTTTTAGAATTGCTTCAACACTAATTTATATTGTGAAAGAAAGTAACATGGATGTAGTTCAAAAGTCGACACACAGCCAAAACAAAACAACCATGCTGAGGTGAGATCCGTCTCTAGAGCTGTGTCCCCATGCAGTACCTTAGATCACCATACAGTCATAGCTGTGTTCCTTGTGCAAATTCCCAGAAAGTTTACTTTCTTATAAACACAGGCACTCAAAGCACACAGACATGAGAGCATCCTTGCATCAGACCTTACACGGGAGCCCATCTCTTAATTATAGCCTGTGATTGCCCACAGTGCCTTCAGCAGTTTGTCTTTGTGTTTCTTTTTTGTTTTGTTTTGTATTGTTTTTTCTTTTCAACATTGAGAACATCCATATATGTGTCTTTGTGGACTTTTAACTGTAGAATAAACTCCTGAAAGTGGAACTGATGGGCTAATTTCATTTGAGAATAGTAATCCTATTTTTATAATCCTTTTAATCCTCTCTGCCGGGCCCATTTGAGAGGGCCTCTTTCTCAAGCCCCCTGGCCTTGATAGTTAATGATTGTTTTTTAAAGACTGTTTCAATTGGCATTTACTTAATTGTATATTAAGTTTAAAGTCTTAGGCTTTATTTGCTGCATGCGCTGTTTTTTTTTCCCTGTTACCGCTGCTCATTTTTTTCTCCCCTGTTCATTATTTTCTTTTCCCTACTGATTTACAGTTTGGGGCCATATGTGGTACAAAAGTTGTTCTCAAGGAAATAGCTTTCACTTACATCGTTTTTTTTTTTTTTTCCCTCTACTTTTGATAAACCATTTAGTTCCCACATCCTACACGTTCCTCAGGTCTCCAAACCTCTCTCTTGAGCTTTAGGTTTTGTGCTGTGGAGATAATATTAAAAAGAAAGAGCCTATCTTTTACATTTAATAGTTCTGGGCTTTGATTTTTTTTTTTTTAACATTCCCATGTCTGATCTATCTGGAAATAATTTGGGTGAGAAAAGAGAGGTAGACATTTCAAATGTCTGCCCTTTGATCTTTTCCTTTGTGCATCTGAAAGGCCACCTTTATCATGTTTAAATTTTCCAGGTGGGGTTTACACTTGGCCTTTGGGTGCCTCTGCAGCCATGGCTTGGCTCTCTTTGGGGGGGGGGGCTGGGAGGGGGCGCTGAAGCGCGAAGATATTCGCAGCTCCCATGCTCACTCTGCCACCTGTTACTTTGCTGGACGGGTGGTTCACTGGGTTTCCTGTGCTGTCACCACGCTCTAGAATTTCCAGAATGATTTATCTTCTTTTCCTCAAAACCCTCACTGGCGTTCTGATTAGGGTTATAAGATTGAGCCCAGGGAAACTCACATTTCACTACACTGACTCTTTTGCAAAGTGTTTAAATGTACTCTGCATTTCTTTGAAGTCCTCAGTATTTTGGTTTCTTTTGCTATTGTTAATTTTCTTAATAACATTTCCAAGTATTATCCTAACCATATATATATATATATATATATATATATATATATATATATATACATGTACATATATATGTGTGTGTATGTGTATCTGCATGTATGTGACATATATACATGTATACACACACCTAAGTATATATAAATATATGATACACACACACACACACACACACACACACACACACACACACGCGCGCGCGCGCACACATCTTGCTCTTAGTGGTAAGTAGCATCATAAAGAACTGAAATGTCTCAGCATGTCATACACCAGCTGGTCCAGAGGTGGCACTCAACCAGTCACAATGAACAATAATGGCCAGGTCCTCCACATCCATCCAGAGGAGCAGAGAAGTAACCTTGATGCTGAGTTTCTGCCTCCTGGCAGCCATGTTCTTCTTGCCAGGCTCCAGCAGCCTAGGGCTCACTGTGCAGCAGTAACTTCTAGGGAAAGTTGCGTTGACTCTGAAGAGGCAGTTCCTACCTTACTGAGAAACCGGACTTAGCCTCTCTGGAGTATAGGATGGAAACAGAACTCATGTTCTTTATAGAGTCGGGGCCAAGGTGAGGCTTCAGAACATCACGTGCTAATGTGTTGATTTTATTCTAGGATTTGGGGCGTGTTAGGCATTCTATTTTCAGGTTATGAAAAACTTACTTTTTTTTTTTTCATTTTTAAAGGCCATAAAGTTTGTTAAATTTTATTTTCTATTCCCTATAAGATAATCATATAGATGCAGTTTTCCTCAGTAATTTGTTTGTGAGCTAAATAACACTCACAGATTTGATAAAAAGCAAATAAGCTGTTCTTGTGTCTCTGAGAAAAATTCTACATTTAGAAACATTGTAATTATTATTTGCAACTACTATGCTTAAATTTCTCTTCCCTTTCTGCCTTCCTTTTTCCTTCTTTCTTCTTTTCCATTCATATATATATTATTACTTTGTTTCTTTTTGACACAGTGTCTGGTACTTGAGCCACGTCTGGTCTGGCAAGATTGAACTCTAAGCAGTCCTGGGGCTGACACTGCAGGCAGGGCTGACATGCCTAGATTATTCATAGGGATTTTGATCCGTGTTAGTAATGAAGACAGTTCGATTTTCTTCGTTTGCAATGCTGTTTTCCAGTTAATTTATAAAATATGTTTTTAAGATGACCCAGCACAAGGGAACGCCTGGGCCAAGTTGTGGGAGTGGGTGGGTAGGGGAGCAGGGGTGGGGTGGGGGTATAGGGAACTTTCGGGATAGCATTTGAAATGTAAATAAAGAAAAAAAAAAGATTGTGTATGTGTATGCCTCTCTCTCTCTCTCTCTCTCTCTCTCTCTCTCTCTCTCTCTCTCTCTCTGTGTGTGTGTGTGTGTGTGTGTGTGTGTGTGTGTGTGCATGAGCACAGTGCCTACAATGACTAGACAGGATTCTCCTCAAGTGGGAATTAGAGGAGTTAGAGGAGATTGTGAGTCACCACACTGAGTGCTGGGAGCTGAACTGTAAGAATAGCAAGCCATCTAACTGGTGAGCCCTCTCTCAAGCCCAGCAGTTGGGGTTTTAACGTTTTTCTAAACATACACAGCATGGAAGTTTCCCCCCTCTGTTTATATTTGCTTTAAAAGTTTGCATAAAACACAAAGGAGTTGTTTCTAGAAACTGTGGAAATAAACAGGATGGTTGCTTTGATAATTTTTTTGTGGTTAAAACTTTTTATATTTGCATTTTTTATTACCTTTTATGTATATGAGCATTTTGACTGAATATATGTCTGTGCACCGTTTGCCTGGTACCCGCAGAAGCCAGAAGAAGGCATCAGATACCCTGGGACTTTGGTGCTGAGTGCTGGGTACTAGGAATTGGACCCTGTCCTCTTTCAGAGCAACCAGTGTCCTTAACTGCTGAGCTACCTCTCCAGCCCCACTTTTGACATTTTTTGTTTGTTTAGGGTACAATTTGAAACTCTATTTCTATTTGGCATGAAGGTCATGAGTTTCTCTTTTGAATCACTGTCATGTTTAGACTTCCAAAGTCAAGTTGACTAAGATTCTATCATGAACAGAAACAAAATCCTTGTTTTTAGTATGCATGTATACAAAATGATGGATGGTGTATTTGTTGAGCCTCAAATAAAGGCCCACACCCAGCCCCCAGATCGTTATGTGAACATGGAAAGCCCAGGGAACTCCTTTGGCAGTATGTAAAGAGCAATACATCTAAATAGGAGTGAAAGTCAGCATGTTCCAATACCTTTAGATCACAAAATATTTCTAAACATCATGGAAAAACCCTAGCAATGCAGGCATATTCATAAGCATGACTGACTTAAAATAAGATGTTTATGGCAGAAGGTTCCATAAACAAATTTAAAAGTAAACCACACTTGTGTGAATGAGATTGGCAATTCTCATGGGTTACCTACCTTAAGTCCCTTTCATAAAGATTGGAGGTCTGGAGTTCTGTTTCCAAGCATGGACTCATTTGGAGAAGGGCCAGTTGCAGATGTGGCTTGTTGCCATGTGGCCACAGTATTGGGGGGTCTAACCTAAGAGGACTGGTGTCCTGATAAAGACAAGGAAGTTTGGAAGCAGACCCAGACTCACAAGGAGAGGCCATGTACACAAAGACAGGTCAGAGGCAGGAGTGACGCTACCACAGGCCAAGGACAATGTGGCCAGGCAGAAGCTGGAGGAGACAAGAAGAACTATTCATCTGGGTCTCTGGGGAGATTAAGGCTCTGGTGGCACATGGACTTAAAACTTCTCAAGATTTGGAATGGTGAGAATAAGTTTCTGCTTTTTTATTTTTGAGACCTGGTCTCTCGTTGTCCTAGAATTCACTATTTAGATCACACTGGTCTCAGATGCACAGAAATCTGACTGCCTTTGCCTGCTGCGTGCTGAAATAAAAGGCTTGTGCCACTATGTGCAGCTCAATTTCTGCATTTAAAATATCTAGTTTGTGGTACTTTGTTATAGTTGCCGTGGAAAGCTGATATATAAAATTATATAATTTCCAAAAGATGGACATCCAGAATATACTAGAAAGTTCTAGTAAGAAAGGAGCAAAGTACCCTATATGAAAATTCATGAAATGTGTGCATTAGAAAGTAGTTGATGTGTAGGACCTTCTGGATACAGGTTACTATCATCTTTTAAATTATACAACGTATTGCATGAGACAGTCAAAGATTTCCCATAGTGGTGTGGTGATGATATCTTGCCGGTTAACATTTTAATTATATTAATAAATTAGAAGTAATTTGATAATCTGTGTCGATTAAATGTGAAAAGGTTAGAGTGGAAAGGGTAACCTGGCAGCTGTGGCAACCAAAATCAGAGCCTTACCTTCCCTCACAGCAGCCTGTGGGGAGCTGGGTGGGCACCTGACATGCTGGGCACTGGAGATGTCACATCTCGACTCCTGTCTGCTTCTTCCATCTCCACTAAGATCGGAGCTGGCTCAAGGTGTGGCAGAAGTTCCCTCCCCTGCAGATCTGTATGAAAATGGGAGAGTTTTCCCCCACAGAGAGCAGGGGTCCTTCTCCAAGACCATGTCTCTATGCCCTATTGTCTGTGGCAATTTAAGAATTTGGCCCACAGTTAACACTAACCAATTCCACCATCCCTAGGCCAGATGCGGGGATTGAAGATCAGTGTCGTGGATGGGAGTCTGTAGCTTCTATGTACCTTTACATTGGACCCAGGAGCTTGTTCGCTTTTTAGAGAATATTACCAAGACCGCTGTGTCCTGCCTCTGAGTTTCTCAGTTCATGCATAGTTCCCTATGGTCCATGAGGTCACAAACACCACCCCAAAGAGACACCCGCCTGGAGGGCTGTCCAGGCAACAGCGTAGCCAACCCCACAGGAAACTGGTGGCACTGAAGCCCATTTGCTTTGGCTTCTCTCATCTAACTCCTATCCCAGAGAAAGAAAGAAAGAATCTGCCAATGAGATTAGCTTCTTGGAAAAGCAACAGATCAACATCAAATCTGTGCCTGTGTGCTGTGAGCTGGGTGGGGCCAGCCCACCTTGGGCAGCTTCCTTTGCACTATGCAGACAGCAGGAGGTTCCCACCAATGATTGGAACAGAGTGGAAGACCCAGCAAAAATATTCAATTGCTGCTGTTTAGAGACATGTACTGGATACCTGGAGGACCCGGCAGGGGGTTTCTGGATGCATCAGTAGCTCATGTTCACAAAATAGTCCCTCTGCTCATCTGTGTGAGGCAAGCTCCCTCTACTAAGCGCACAATTTCATGATTAAGTGTGCAAAGTCTGGTGGAGCAGGGATGTAGCCCGAGTTCTACTAGCCTTCCCGGTCTTAGGTAATTTCCCACTTTTTCTGTGCATTCCAAATTCTCTTTGATGCGTCTAATGGGCCAATGTTCAAAGGGTACTTTTGGTAATTTATGTCAAGCTTTGGGGGTGGGGAGTGACAAGACCTGAATCAAGATGCCTGCTCACAGTTCATTGAGACATTCTCTACTGGTAAAGGGAGGCTCCAGGCATGTGTCGAAGGTAGGAAGATGCGTCTGGGGGAAAGGGCTTCCCTGAATCTGACTCTGGTGGGACATTTCTGCTATAAAGAAGGACAAATAGGAAAGACCACATTTTCAGTCTCATGCTATAGTGGCAATGTTTTTCTTCTTCAGAAAAAACAAAAAACAAAAACAAAAACAAAAAACCTTCTTGGAAAAATTAAGCTCTGATACAGTCTTCTATGTGATAAGTTTGCATGAGACTTTTATCAGTTACACTCACACTTCAACTGTGAATTTTTTTTACCACAGCCAACCCTCTTTTGATTCTTCCAGCCAAGTGTGAATTTAGCTGAGTTCCTCTTCATTTCCTAGGCTGATAATTACTTGGCTTGTGTGTTCCTTTCTCTTCCCTTCTGGACCTGGCTGGTAAGGTTTCTGCTCTCTTGGGCTTCACAGAGCCAGGCACAAAACTCCACTAAGCTGTTCAGCTATTTGTTAAGACAATGTCTTCAGGACTGTGGGTTTGTCAAATCCCTCTGGATTCTTTCTTCATATGGGTCAGGCTCTGCCCCATTTTGGATTCCTGTGGTATCGGCTGTCCATGTTCTCAGGACAACCACCACTGGGCCCTCCAGTGGAGCTTTCAGTGTGTTCCTTCCTAACTCTCTTCTTTTCCATCTTTTCTCCCTGATCTAGTGCTGCCTTATAGCTCAGTGCTTGCCATCTGGGCTGCAGCATAAACCAGTAATCCATCTTACCTGGGTCCTTCAACAGATCCCTAGCTGGCCCAACAAATCTAGACTAATGGCTGTCCTTCAGACCAAAGAGTTGGATGTACCTATTAGATTTGCCTCTATCAGAAAAGCAATGAAAATAGTAAGTGTACAGGCAGTGGGAGCAGGAAACATGTTTGAGAGAAAGAACCATATGTGGGATATGGGAAGCCTGGTCACTGAAACCCTTTTTATATAAAGGTTCTCAGTCTTGGCTCCTACATGTGCCCTGGATGCTCTGAAGGAGTTAGTTCTCTGGCTCTTCCCACAGCTGTGCATTCTGCCAAGTGACCTGGATGTCAGTAGAGCCATTGCTTTGTCTTTCTTCAGTCTTCTTGTCAGGGCCATTCTTTCTCTGGAGTTATACTCAGGCAGGTCTGGAGAACATATTTGGCTCTGGTCAAAGAAACCCCTGTGTTGATGCTGGAATTCAGCCCAGGCCTGCACAGTTGTAGTCTCTTGGGGCTAGGATCTTTGTCTCTGAAGCTGACATTTGTAGTTGAGTGGAGAATGGGCATGGCACAGACAGATACAGCAGCAAGATAGCCCTCTTCGTCAATCCATTGGAAGACAGGGGTGGTTCCAGGCAAGGTCATGTCCAGTTGAGATTGCTGCCCTCAGCAAGAACAAGATGTGAACGTTATTCTCCAAATGCTGAGCCTGTGCATGAGACATGGCCAGTGTGCATGACTGTGTGGTTAGGTGTGGGACTATGGGACCCTGAGTTCACATGCCCAGTGTGTGGGACACAGGACCACTTGGCTTCCCGAAGGTATTGCCTTCTTGACTGATGTCTATGTGCACTGTGAGATATTTTTCTAGCTCCCCAAAGGTGAGTGTCCTGAGAGGTGAGTGTTCTAACCCTTTAATCTATTGCCTTACTTGCTACAGTGACTAAGTTGAGGATGTTGATGTGGGAGACAATTCTGGTTGGTTTGGAGACCCAGTCTCATCAACAAACATCCTCTTAAGGACACTTCACAAATTTCTGACATGGTGATCACAAGGATGACCAAGCTCAGTCCTGCTTTCAGGAACCTAGAATCCTACCTTCAGCCCAGATTATATCCTTTCCTGGTTACCACACCTCAGAACTGGCCCCTCGAGGGAGGCTCAGCCTGATGCCTTGCTCTCAATTCTGCTTGCCTGGTTCTCAAGTCAAGGCTATGACTCAGAGTGGAGCACAGGCAACTGTTGGCTTCCATCACCACAGCAGCCGAGAAGCTCACACATTTTCAACTTCTGGGTCTGAGGAAAAGTCTGGAACTTCTCTTCCTGTCAGGTGTCTGGCAGGGCTCTGCTCCTTCATGCTTTGGAGAGAATCCTTGCCTTGCCTTGGCCAGCTCCTGGAACCTGCCTGGACCCCTGAGCTCTGTGACCTACCTGACTCTTTCCTCTGCTTCTCATTCTGCACCCTGTACCTGTGATAACATCGGGTCCCTAGTCTAGACAAAATAGTCTCCCACCCCAATATCCTCTACTTAGTCATCTTAGTCAAAGGTTAGATCACTTACCTTTAAGGGGGATACCTATGAAAAAGACACAGAAAACACACAGAAAACACCAAGATAAAATTCAAGAGAGGGGACGTTTGCAAAGAAGGTGAGATATCTTCTCTGTGCATCTAGTTGCCACGAAGACCAGGAAGGTGCCCAAGTTAGTCCCAGTGCCTTTGATTCCTTTGCTTTGTCAGTTCCCTTTGTTCTTCACCTCAGAGTTTCAATCCCATTACACACACACACACACACACACACACACACACACACACACACACGAATGAAAGAACAAGCTTTCTTTCTTTTTCTTTCTTTTAATTTGGTATTTATTGAAGCTGATGGAGTGAGCTGGATAAGAATGCCCAAGAGTAACTGATGTGCCACTTAAAATATTGAACATCCATTTAGAAAAAAAATGTACTGAACACTTGGTCCCATCACAGCCCACGTGGCTCTGCCCCTGTACTCTGGGGTCTCAGCCAGAGATCAAATCCCCCGACTCCAGTCATGCAGAGCTGGGCCCAGTTCTCTGCTGGAGAAACACTAAGTCCCAGAGAACAAGGTCATTAAGCAAAGTTAGTGACAAGAAGAGCAGAGAGAAAGTGACAGCAGCCATGGGTCCCAGGGAGAGGTGGCCTCTTAGATAACAGGACATGGGCACATCTCCACTCCCAGATGCCCAAGTGAGGCCCCTGTTAAACTCAAGAGTCAAGAATTTTGTAGCTGTAGTGGCCTGCTTTTCCATGAGGACCCACATTATTTGAAGCATGTCATATATGTAACTCATCGACAGAGGACATGGTACAAGCGTTCTATTTTCATAGCAAGGGACAAAGAATTTTAAGGACTGACATCAGCCTTCCAGAGGGTGGCGGCAGCTTGTGTCTCTAAGATCTTACTTCCCTTTTGATACTGAGAATAAACCCCAGAACCTGTTACTTTACGAAAGGCTTCGTGAACAGGGCCATTGGGGAGGAGGGTGACTTTAGGATTAGACTGACCTCAAGCGTGGGAAACCTGCTGTTGGCTCCTGTGCTGCGGGGCATGCATTTAAAGCCTTGCAAGTCTGGCTTCTGACTTGAGTTTCACAGCGAATGCAAATGGGTTTCTGGTGAAGAATCTGATATTTCCTCCCCTGGCCTGGCTGGAGGCATTTCAAAGGCAGGCTTCCAGGCCTGGCATGCTGCTGGCATTCCCAGATTTAAAGACAGACTTTACCAGTGACTGGGGCCAGCCAGAGCAGGAAGACATGGGCAGGCCTTGGGAGGGAGAGATGGGCAGAGAAGCACTGTGGTGTGTAGAAGGCAGGCAGGAAAGCAAGCAGGGCTCTGGTTTCACTGAGAATTTTTTTTTTTTTTTGTAGATGCTCAAGCAGATGGTGATAGCGTTTCAGGAGCTGGGCGGGAAACTGAGGCAGCTTATCCTTCCCAGGACATCTCCAGCTTTGCAGAGGACAGGGGAGATGTCCCTGCTCCTCTGACAGAGGTGCTCCTGTCTCCTCTCTCTGACCTGCTCGCCTTGGTTAGGACTTGACGATTGGATTGCTTAGCTTCTGAGGAACTCAGAACTGAGGATCCAGGCTCCCTGTCGGCAGTTATTGCCACATCAGAAACTTTATGCTTCCATATTCAATTGGAACTCAATAATTCTTCATCATTTTGTTGCCTGGTATATGGCTGAACGCAGTATAATGAGGTTGTCTTAGACGATTTTAATCGTTATTAGTAAAATATTAATGCATCCGTTTATTCAGAAACTCAATCAATGACACCTTTCATCTTAGATGCATTGCTTAATGAGTCCAGCGAGGAATCTCTGGGGAGTAGCAAGTGACTGGTGGAAAGTTCCAGAAGATGTAAGCTAATTCTATCAGTGCAGTTTCTCTCTGTACATGCTTTAGTCATGGAACAGGCACCCCAGGGAGCTGTCTTCTGACCTTTGGCATCGTCTTTACTTCTGGTTTCCATGGCTTCCCTAGACCCTTGCCTGCTTGTTCAGAGAGTCTGCAGTTAGTCCCCCCTCCTCGCCCTCCCCCTTGAGCTCCCTGTCCAGCTCTCACCTCCTGGAGAGTTTTAATTCAGGGAATTTAGAAGGCTTAGCCTGGAGCGGTTTTTTGTTCATCCAGTTCTGCCTCTCTTTCTTTAAAATTCTTTATTTCCCTAACCCGAGCTACATACAACTCGGGCTGTTGGCCACAAATCCATGTTGCGGATTCTGTGTGCTCTCTGAAGCGGGATTTGTTAGTATTCCATTGTGGGACCAAGCCAAGTCCCTAATAAAGTCTCTCTGGGGCTCTGCAATGAAGGTCACGGCCAACCTCAGTTCTTTATGTCTTGCTGGCTTCTTTAACCTGTCTTAACATTGGATGAAGTAAAACCAAAGATAATAAATGCACCATAAGTTTGATGAGCTTGATCGAAGTGTGAAAAAGGAAACATATGTCCCCCGGAGTCTCCTTGCCTGTTGTCAGAGGGAACCCCAGGTCTGCTCCTGCCAGCTCTGATACACATCTGGGCTAGAAGGACAAAATTACAGAAAGCATTCATCTAACCCTTAAGGAAACTCACAGGTAAGCCTGAAAATATTTGTTTAGAATTCTAAAAGTCTTTCATTAGTCTTTATTAAGTACAACTAAGAATCGATCTTGCTATGACAATGGCATGCATGATTGTGATGTATTTTGATAGAAATGACTTCCCATCACCCTCTCTTGTCCCTTGAACACTCCTACTGACCTCCTCCTATTCCCACTTAGTCCTCCTTCTACTTTTATCTTGTTTGGTGGGGGCAGGGAGACTAAATGAATTTGATTCGGGTTGTCTAGTAGCAGAATAGGTGATCGGATCGGTTATTGACAAGCAGTGGCAACTTACCAGTGGTTACACAATTTCAGAAAACATCTTTCTTCCAAATAACCATTACTACCTTTATAATTTTTAAAGTTATTTGAAAGTAGTTGACTAATTTGTGTACATGTTTGTGTGAGTGTGCACATGTGTGCGTACTGGTTGGTGTACCTGGGTGAGGGCCAGAGGAAGGTGTCAAGTGTCCTATTTTACTGCCCATCATGTATTCCTTTGAGGCAGGGTCTCTCTCTGAACTGGTAGCTCCCAGACTGGTAAGACTGGAATTCCCAGCAATCACCTTGCCTCCACCACCCATCAAATCTGGGGTTGCAGGCATTTGTGGGCAAGCCTGGTTTTCACACGGGTTCTGAACTCTGAACTCATGTGTGTGGCTTAAATGGGCCTATCTGTTGAGCCATCATCTCTTCAGTCCTGGAATGTTTTTAAATGCAAGGTTGTGTGACTTATGGCCTTAAGAACAATTTCCCAGTGATCAGAAACAATGTATTTTCAAACATTATGGTAAGTGTCTCTTCCCGAGTGTGTCTCAGTTGTCCTGCTTATGGCTGTCATAGGAAGTGTGCCCCAGGAGAGTCATGTGTAGATAGTGTGACTCCCAATTGGTACTATTGAGAGGCTATTGGGTCATGAAGGTGGCATTTCATGCACAGTCTAATCCCGTATGCAGATTCACACTATGATGGTGTTAGCAGCAGGCGGAGAAAGCGGGAAGGTAGGGTCTGACTGGAGGAGGTGGGTCATTGGCAGTGTGCCTCTGGAGGACATACCTTGGTTTTGCTCCCCCTTCCTCTGCTTGCTGACCTCGTGGAGGTGAGTGCTTTTCTTTTCTTTTGGGCCATGGGATTTCTTCCTTTGTGCTAGGCCCAAGGCAATGGAGCCGGACAGCCTAGCTTGAACTCCCTGAAACCTTGAGCCCAAACCTTTCCATGTTTTAATTTGACTGCCTCTGGTGTTTTTGTCATAATGTGGAACTAACTCACATACCAAGTCACAAAAGATGGTGGTCTTCTGTGTTGCTGACTCGGCTATCACTCTTCACAGTTTACAGCCAAGGAGAGTTGAAGGAAACTCCTCTGCATAGTGATTCCAGAGGCTCCCATTTCCTGATTCCCCAGGAAGTAGCATCTAGGCAGCCTACCTGCTCCACTTTCCTGCTGGGTATCTCAGCCAATCTGGTCTTCATCCTGTCTCAGTTCACTTACTCTTAACGTGGAGGGAGTTACATCAGCCTTTGATGTCAGCTACAAGGATAAAATGTCCTAACACGAAAACTGTGTGGCATACCATATGTTCAAACTTTGATCTGCCTGTCTGTTTGTCAACTGACAGTTGTGACCTGACATTGTTTTGCTACTGCTAAAATCCAGAACAAAAGGCTCAGCTTGGACCTGACCTTTGATCTCTGGCTGCCCTTGCCTTTTCCTTCCTTCTGTCCCTGATGCCAGCACAGTCAGGTGGCAGGGTGACATACAGAAGTGAGGATGGCATACCCCAAAGATGGGCTCTCTGTTGGAACTGGTCTCCCATTCCGGACTCTAAGAATGAAACTTTCCCAGTGATCTGGGATGTTTGGTATAATCATTTCTTGTGATGGTGTAACAAGTCACTGAAATCTTTGTCGCTTAAGAAAGATTTGTAATGTCCATGCTCTGGAAATCAGAAATCTAAAGTCAAGGTATTCATTCACGAGGTGGTTTCTTCCTGGAGGTGGCAAGAGAATGTTAGCTTGCTCTATGCTGTACCCCTTGCTTCTGGCAATCCATGTGTTCCTGGGCTCATAGCCAACAAATCCAAGTCCACATTTCCGTCACCTCCATCACAGAACTTCCCTTCTGGGTGTCTGTCCTCAAAGCTGTCTGCCTCTACTACTTGTGCAAACATGTCTCCTGGGATCCCACACTAAGTCGGCTACCCCATCCCTGGTTGGTAGCTGCTACACACCCTTGCTGAAATGCTTTACCAACATAGATCTTTCAGGATAAAATTCTCCTAAAAATCCCATGGGCAGGGGGGGCCTCTCCATTTTTGCAGCAAGCAGAAATGACCCTTTCTAGGAAGGTGACCTCTCCCTCATCTTGATTTTGTTATCATTGCTGAAAAGTCACATCAATTTGTCTTCATAAAATACATGAATGCTGCCATTTTCACTCTATGTAGGATAGAGGACTTCCTAGAATATTTCTGAAGCAACCCACAATGTTACATGGATATTTAACCAACACTATATTGTAGATTCTAGTCTCCTTTACCCCACATACCCCTTATAATTTGAAAATTGCCTCATCAGGCCTTACATATTATATATGTGGAACTTATCTTCTTGCCTGTGGCGTTTGTTTACTTATCTATTTATTTGTTTACTTTTGAGACAATGTCTAAGTAGCCCAGGTTGGCCTTCAACTCATAGTCTTCCTGACTCAGCTTCCTTAGTGCTACTACCACATATGCCACCAGGGACTGATACTTATTGACTATGACATTGTCTTGTTCTTACATTGCAGGTATGACATTACCACTTGAATATCTCCATGATGGAAGAAACATTCTAGGGCTCCAGGCTCATTTTCCTTTTTTCGTTGGCTTGGTAGATTGGAAACTACATTTTTCTGCTTTAAAAGCAGCTTGGCATTTGTAGCTGATCCTCTATGGGCAGTTCTTTAAAGCTCTTCACACTGGTTCACCATGCTGCAAAGAGACTTCTCTTTCTAGCACCCCCTGCCTCAGAAATGAGATTGAACTTAGGTTTCTAGTCTTTGGGAGCCCCCAGCAGGCCCTCAACAATGAAGAACTGGGGGAGTGGAAGGTCTTTTCAGAGAGTTGGTCACAGTACAATTTCAGCAAAAAGGTAAGGTGGAGTTAGTAGTGAGTCTTCCCAAGGGAAAAATTTAAGAGCACTGTTTATTTAGATAACTATCTAAATAATAACTTAAAAGGAGAGACAGTTTTCTCCTCCACCAACTAATTAATAAACAAACACAGGCAAGAAGCTGAGGTAGTGCATGTCCCCAAGAGACCTGTAGCAAGATAATCAGGAGAGGGGAACTGGGCTCTTGCTGTGCAGACCTGTGGTACATCTAGAGCCCAAGTCTGTGAGCCCAGCGTGCTTACAGAAGCACAAGTGAGTCTTTGCTTCCACAGCTAGGTTGACTTTACAAATGAAAATGAATGGTAAATAGGGTGCATGACACAGCAGCTGAGCTTAAAAACAAGAGGGTCCTGCGTGACATGCTCCTGAGGCTGTGCTTGCAAATTGCCTGTGGAGTCC
Organism: Mus pahari; assembly: GCF_900095145.1. Classification (NCBI taxonomy): domain Eukaryota; kingdom Metazoa; phylum Chordata; class Mammalia; order Rodentia; family Muridae; genus Mus; species Mus pahari. The sequence continues at coordinate 105,545,978 of NC_034590.1, forward strand.
CCAAGGCGCTTCATCCTTTGTCTTCTTTAGAGCCCTGAAGTCAGAGCCAGCACTAGCCTGAGCCCAGGCCTCCCAGCTGTGTCTGTGTCTTGGGACTCTGTTCTCTGCTCCCTCCCAGTCAAACACTTGACACCACAGGCCACACAGAATTGACTGGGCTTTCTCTGAATGAGGCCATTCATTAGCATACTCTCTTCAGATGACTAAGGAGTCACAAACCAACCACATACAGAACCAGAGCAAATGACATCCAGACTGAGGTGATCCAAATTCAAAAAAATCACTCCACAACAACACGTGGAGAGATTACGAAAATGCTGTGCTGGGGAAAGAAGCCAGGCACACAGCTGTACCCAGGGCGGTTCTGCTAGATAAACCTCAAATCCAGGCAGAATCAGCCCAGTGCACCAGATTCTGAATGAGACTTCTTTGGGGTGCAGGATTAATTAGAACAGCAGGGAACTTTCTCAAACTGCTGGCAAGCTACTTTGGTCTAGGCTGTGGTTTCAGGGTATATCTAAATGCAAAAGCCCACCACACATATATATATAGGCATATGCATGTATGGGTTCCAGTGTGTGTGTGTGTGTGTGTGTGTGTGTGTGTGTGTGTACCTGTACATATATGATTACACAATACCATCAGAGTGAGCAGAGGAAGGGCATGCTGCCAAAACTATCATTTCTCAAATTTTAATATAGTTCTTTTGCTTAGCCACTCACATGTACATAAGAGATATGCTTTCTTTCTTTTTCTTACCAACTTAATTTTATGTGTTTTGTTTTATATATTTACATTCAGATGTGTGTGTGTGTGCGTGTGTGTGTGTGTGTGTGTGTACATGCACATGTGTGGAGGCAAGAGGACAGGGTGTGAAGGTCAGCTTTCCTTCTACCATGTGGGTCCTGGGGATCAGATCTCCATGGCATGCGCTGGCACCTGATGAGCACCTTTGCAGACTCTAGTACGCATTTTCTTCTCCCCATGTTTTATTTTAAATGGGGTCAAGAGTTTTGTTTGTTTTTTCTTTAGTTATTTTTTAAAGTTATTTTTTGATGGGGTGGATATTATCCTATTTTATTGTATACATTATACATGTATGCATTCTCTTGGAATGCTTTTAATCTCTCTCTCTCTCTCTCTCTCTCTCTCTCTCTCTCTCTCTCTCTCTCTCTCTCAGATCTTTGATTGACTATTAGCTCTGAGCTATGTGCTATGTACTCTGGCTATGTTTAACAGAGCCAGGGGAGTTTCACAGAGAATGGGTGTTTGCTGTAAATAAATCATTCTTCAATTCCTTCAATGAAATTAATTTCACATTCCTATTATCACCTGCAATTCCATAGCTGCTAATGCGGGTCCAGCAAATATCGTTTTGCTAATGAACACGATCATTAACGTTGCTTTCATTTTACAGTGAGCCATTAGTATTCTGGGCCTCCATCTGAAAGCTTATAAAGTTGCAATAACTTTGTTTCTCTCCCTATAGAATCCACACACCACAATCGGCTTCTGGGGATCTCGCCCCCTAGGGTACCATCTGGGCACAGTTCTTGGCTAAGGCCTCTTCGGTCTTCGTGAGCTGCTGCCTTTGCAGAGAACATTTTGGAGAATGTTTTCTTGATACCGTGCAAAAACATCAAGAACCTACCACATCAAATTGTTTATTACCTCTGTCTGCATGGAATCACCATCATCTGACTTCAGCAATTTGGGAGGAAGGGAGGCTGTAGCTTGCTGTAAATAAGTTCCAATTAGCCAGCAGTTTGGGCATGGCTTTTGTGGTGGTGATGGGGCTTCCCATAGCTCTGCATCCTGGCATTTGTCAGGGCACACATTGAGGCTGTGGATGCCCCCTGCCCTAAAAGTCCTACAAATAACTTCAGTGGGAACAGCTGAGTCCTAAGTATACTCAAAGAGCAATGAGAAGCTTACCGGCTTCATCAGTAAAGCTGCTGAGCTTGGTCCTGCCTGGGAAGGCTTATCATCCCTTACTGACCCTGGGATGAGCAGGAAACCATAACTGCACATGGGTGCTTCCAACACAGTCTACACAGTGAGTTTCTACTTCATCCTGACTTGCTTATGCATAGTGCTATTTACCTGTCCTGGGAGCCCAGGCCTAGACTAGGTCCTCATTATCATCATAGTCAGGCCTGAGGAAAGATAGTCGTAGTATCAATGCTCTTCAGGGAGTAGTCCTCGAAGCAAATGGGTGGAAGTGAAATATGACCTATAAGGAGTGTCAAAGGTCACCCTTTATGAGACTGCCCATAGGTCAGAACATGTCCATTGGAGATAACAGACAGCACTGGAAGGTTGACACCACGTCTTAAAGGGCATCCACAAGGCACAAGGGAGTCACAGCCAGTGGAGATATGAGAGCTGCAGCACAGACCCCTAGGAAAGGTTCCTGTTTCCTGTCATGCCCACTGCATCACTTGGACTCTGTCTTTCAGTCACACATGGTCACAGGGAAAGAAGACAAGGCCAGGGATGAGTGAGTGGGTTGCTGTTTGCCATTAATTGGTGATCTAATTAATTTGGCCTCCTGGTACAAACAGGCTGCTGTTGATAGTGGGCCTGTACCATGCAGAGATGGGGCCTGGTGTGAGCTGGGATGACGGCCAAGTGGGTCCAAAAGATGTCACAGAATTACAAGCTGGTATCCTAAAGCAGACATGCAGCCCTTCAGACACAGCAAGAGTTACAGCTATGAAGGGCTCTAGGGGTGTCTGGTGGACTTGGTGGACAGAGCAGTTTTCTGCAGAGTCAAGGAGGCATCCACAGGTACCGTGGATGTCTATGTTATTTGCTGAGTCCCTGAATGTGGACGGGCTTTTCATTTGGGTAAGACCAAGCAGAAAGGAACAAAGCAGGAGCCACATATTTTGCAGCAGCAGCAGCAGCAGCAACAACAACAACAACATGCCCTTCCTCCCCTCAACTTTCATCCGATTGTAGACTGCAGGATAGTCTATAGTAGGCCATTAGCACAGCACTGAGGACCCAAGACATGGCTTGGCATGGACATCTTCAGGCTGGGGACAGCAGAGGAAGATTAGCACACTAGCCACCCCTGAGGCCCGGTAGACTTGGAAGTCATTCTTGGGAGCCAGAGCTGCCTTCCTCATCTCTACAGCCACCCTTCCCTGTTGCAAATGCCTGCTGTTCCTGGCCATAAGCTGGTGTCTCTATCCTACCAGGCTGGTGAGATTTGCACAATGAAACACAACAGTTATTTTCCTTTTCAGTCCCGGCTAACTCCCAAGACAACAAGGAAAAAAAAAAAAAAAAGGACAAATGAAGGCAAGTAAAAAGAAGGGGTGGTAAAAAGAGGCAACCTAGGGATATTTAGCAGATGAATTATAGTTTTGGTTTTAGCTTTCTGAATTCAGAGAATCAAAGAACCGGGCTGGCTGCACTCAGCGTGAAGCTAGGCCTCTTGCAGTCAGTCACACGCTGGACTGGAGGCTGCGGATTACATCTTCAGACCTCCTGGGCTTTGGTTTTGTTGAAAGGGACAAGTAACTTTGTCTAGTTTAACCCCCTCTGGCTTAGAACTTCACAAATGCCAAGTCCTTTATGGAGCACACGACGTTTCAACGGAAGCACAGTCACCAGACCTTGGTCATAGTTTAGAGCAAAGAGAATCCTTGCTCAAAGAAGTCAGAGCACTGCTCATTGTTGTAAAATGATATTCCAGGGAACAAACACCAGGAAATACCATTATCATCAAAGCAAATCCATCACAGAATCTCCCATCCCATGAGATGCTGCCCAGAGAACCAGGGAACTTCATTTAGTAAGAAGAAAATGAATGTTATTTCAGTAAGTAAACCTTTTAATAGTTGATAGGTACAAAAACCATTTAAATAGCCAATGATATCACACCTTAGACACTACTTATAATTTTCAGACGTTTTATACCTAAGGACAGCTTTCGTGTTTGTGCCAATGAGTGTGTGTGTGTGAGATGGGTTTTTCAAAAATTATCTTCACTTTCTTCTAAACTTTCAAATACATGTCTCAAGCTGAAAAGCTTTGTTTCTCTTTGAGCCTCATCATTAACAATTTTGCTCAGTTTCCACACACCTCTTTTCCTGAGGACCAAGCTTATAACAGAAATTCAGAACTCATGTGTGTCTGTGTGACTGATCGGACTTTGCAACAGGATTTGTGGCTCTAAAAAACACCAGGAAACTTTTCAGCCAGGTTTCCAGGGGCAGAGACTCGGGGCAGGAACCGCTAGCTCTGGTCATCTGGAGTAGTAAACTGGAGCCCACGTTGTTATTGAGTCGCCAGAGATGTCTGGGTCTTGGGGATTCCTTTCTCTCTCTCCCTCCCATTTTCTCCCCATATTCCTTAGGCTTATTTGTGCCAGAGCATCTTCTCGCTGCCCAGTGGCTAGGTAGCTTGCTGTAAACTGTCAATGTAGACCAAGGAAACAAAACAACCCAGGAACAGAGGGACCAGTGCAGTACACCGCACTAACACCTACACCCGAGTTACACAATGGGGACCATATTTTAAAAGTGTGTTCTCAGATGTATTTTCATAACCTGTAAATCCTGGAGTCTCAGGCCCTTTCCCTTTTGAAGCAGGGGTTTGAGGGCTCTGGGGGATACACACAGAGACCAGAAGGAACAGAAAGTCGTTTTTCAGTTTTGACTGGCAAATAGGATTTGTGATTCCCCAGTGTCTCGGTTGGTTTTCTATTGCTGTGATAAACACCATTACCTAAAGCAACTTGAGGAAGAAAGGGTTTATTTCAGCTTATACTTCCAAATCACTATTCATCACTAAGGGAAGTCAGGGTAGAAACTTAAGAAAGCAACATGGAGGAACATGGATGCCAAGGCTGTGGAGGGGTGCCGCTTAGTGCTCTGTTCTGCATTCTGGCTTTGTCTGGGGGCCTGGAGCTGTATCTCTCCAGGATGTTGGAATCTAGGGGTCTGTACCCTAAGGAAGAGTCAGAAATGTATCTTTTTTAGGCTGGGGAGTTAGGGAGGCAGAGCTAGGAAGTAGAAACACCTGGCTTCTTCCCTTGCATGACCCAACTGTGACTGTGGCAGTGCAGTGTGCTCGGGGGGGGGGGGTGAGGTGACATTCTAGAGCAGTGGTTCTCAACTTGTAGGTCATGACCCCTTTAGCAAATCTCTATCTTCAAAAATATTTATGCTATGACTCATAACCGTTGCAAAATTACAGTTAGGAAGTAGCAATGAAAATGATTTTTGTGGTTGTGGCTCACCACAACATGAAGAACTGTATTACAGGGTTACAGCTTTAGGAAGGTTGAGAACCATTGCTCTAGAGAGTTCTCTCATGGCCCACAGTGCTGGTCCTCCCTCCCCAGAAGGCTTCAGACTGCTGGGAGTCTGGCAACAGGGTGAGTAAAGGGGCTCTTGTGAGATGGAACATCCATCTGGAGAGCACTCAGGACACTGAGATGTCCACAAACCTACTTCATAATGCTCAGTAGATGCAGGGAGTAGTGACCAGTGAATATCATGGAAACAGGATGGAGAAAGCTTGTCTGCAGCCACCAGTGGAATTACAAGGTTACTCTGGCACAAAGAGCAGGGAAAACCACATAGTCAGCCTCACACTTCCAGGCTGAGCTCTACCCAGCCCATACATACTTAATACATACAAAACATATGTATATATACAATATACACACAGCATACATTACTACAACAAATACAGCTTTGCATACACATATAAATACCCAATATATACATATATACAAATATTCACATGTGTGTGTGTGCACACACACACACACACACACACACACACACACACACACACACACACTCGAATGAGGAGATGCAAGAGTTTAAAAACTCTAGGTCCTCTCTAGAAATTCCCTCTCATCCTGCTGAGGACAGTCTCTGAGAGCAAACGTATACTTCCCAAGGTGCCCCACACAAAGGAACTTTCTCCACACAAGGAAAGAGAGGCAGGAGACATGTTTTCTTTCTGCTTCTGCCTCTTGTACTAGAAAGCTCTGATTCAGTGCCAGGACCACCCACAGGATGGCAGGGACACCTGTCTATCTCCTTCAGCTACAAAGCTTAGGTTTGCTTATTGGGACATCCTTCATTCTGTGGGGACTAGTCAATGGGATGTTTTGACTTTGTGGATTTTCTCCCTCTCCTGAGTCCTCCGTGGTGAGTAAGCTGTCACTGGCTCCTCCCCTCAGCTAGGACTGAGTAGGCTAGCTCCATTTCTCAAAGCGAACACTCGGAGTGAAGATAAGGAAGACCCTCCTACCCATCCTGCCCCTATCTGAAGCTGCCACCCTCCTTTTGACATGGCTGATTGGGTATCTCTGACGGTCAATGGCCACACATGACTTGAGGCTTCTTTTGATTCTGGTTCTTTTAGGATCAGGGGCTCGCTCACAAGGACAGCTTTGATTGCACTTGGCGAAATGAAAGCTATAGGAAGAAAAATATTTCTTCTCCTATGCCAAATTTGAGCTTACCTGTTGTAGTCCAGGATAACCTGCACAGGCCAGGGAAGAGAGAGTTGGGAGAACTTGCTGGGACATGAATGGATTAGGGTTTCCAGTCACCCATGCTGGGACAGCTAGGGCTCCTCCCATGAATACTCTGCGGGTCTTATGAAAGGGCTGATAGTCGTTTAACTGGAAGAAAAGTTCTTAGTTGTTTGTTTCCAAAGCTAGCTGTGTTTTTAGAGCCATTGTGTGACACTTTTGTCTGCTGTTGTCTCTGTACTGCTCTAGGCCACAGGGAGAAGTAACCAGCCTAGAAGCATCTTGTCCACAGCCCACACTGGCTGGCTGGAAATCCATGCATCGTGACAATACGAACACATCAAAGTAGTTTAGACAGGGTGTCTGCCCTCAACACAGCTTTTCACCACATGGGAATAACTCTGAGATAAGGGCACAGTACCCTGGCTACGGCAGGATTAGTATAGCTTAGAGAACCTGACTCCAGGGGCAGGGCTGTTGGAGAATTCACAAAGTTGTCCTACCAGTAAGTCTATGGCTACAATCCTGGCCAGCTCACTCAAGCACCAGAATGCTTGCATGTTAAAAACAAAAACAAAAACAAAAACAAAACCCATGGGGGTGGGGAGGGAGTGCTCTGGGCTAGGTTGTAGAAGAGGCAGATTAAAGTAGTTCTATGAAGCAGGATTCTCGTCACCACCAGATGGGATGCTCCCTCTTATTCAGGGTGGCCATGTAGCTGTTAAATGGCGGGAGGTCTGTGTTGGAGTTCTGCTGGAGAAACATGGACAGCATCTAGAGCTGTGAGTTCTCAGGGAGACCAATAAAATGGCCTCAGCTGGGAAACAGTTCAGTAGGGAGGAGCCCTTGCTCTGCAAGCAGAGACTTGAGTGTGAATCTCCCGAACCCATGGAAAACCCGGGTGGGTGGGTGGGTGTGCACCTGCCTGGACTGCACATTGGCACTGGGGACAGAGCTCTATTAGCCAGCCAGCCTAGACAAAACGGGGAGCTGTGGGTTTAGTGAGAGACCCCACTAGGAAAAAAAAAAAAAAGCGGATACTGATAGAGGAAGATAGCCCATGTCTTTTTCTACCCTCTGAATATAGAAACATGGGTGCACATAGCTATGTACAAAGAAGTGAAAGACAAAGAAATTAGACAGCGGTCAAATAAACAAGGAAAGACCGAGTAGTGGGATACAGATTCAAAGATTAAAATTGCTGAGGAAACTGGGAGGGTAGTCAAGTGGTGAAGATCACTGGCTGCTGTTCCAGAGGACCCAGGTTTGGGTCCCAGCACCCACATGGACGCTAGTAACAGCTAATAACTCTGCTTTCAGTGAACTTGATGTCCTCTTCTGGCACCTATGGGTACTGCACACACAGTTCACAGACAAGCAGGAGGGAACTATACATACATGTATACATACATACATACATACTTTGGGGTTCAGTGGTTAAGAGCACTTGTTGCTCTTTCAGAAGAAAAGGTTTGATTTCCAGTACTCACATAGGGCCTGATGCCATCTGTAACTCCGATTCCAGGGGTTCTAATGCCCTCTTCTGGACTCTGTGGGGACTGCATGCAAGTGGCATCCAGGCATACAAACAGACAAAACATCTATATACATAAAATATGTTTTAAAAGTTTAAAATCTTAATGTGAGCATGTGGCATGTCACTTTGGTGATGCATATGATCCACAAGAATGTCACCTGTTGCAGAAAGAGGACCAAGAGCTTGCTTTTGTTTAAAGGTAGTGTGATATACAGCAGTACACACAAGAGTAAGTATTTTGGGGGAGAAAGGCTGAATGATAAAAAAAACCGTGCTGGTAAAGATTGACTACAACTGGTATGGAGCCAGGGCCTTGGCAACAAGAAGCAAACACTCTAACACCGACAACTATTTCTAACCCTCTTCTTTGAACTTTTTTATTTGGACAGGCTCTTGCTACAGTGGCCAAGCTTAACTTGAGCTTGTTCTGTATGCAGGCAGGCCTTGAGCTTATGATACTCCTGCCTCAACCTCCCCAAACATCTGGGATTATGGCCCTGGTGGGTCGAATATGTCGCGGTGTGTGTCATGATCCAAAGGCGTGGTCAAGTCAACAAACTTTCTTTGTGAGACAGATTTTCATAAATATTGAGAGAGAAGGAAAGGGAGAAGGGGAGAAGAGGAGGGGGGGAGGAGGTTGAGTTGGGGGAATTTGTTTTCCAACAAAGGAAGCAACAACAACGGTCTCTACACACAAAAGAGCAGGTTGGCTTTGGGGTGTCTCATCGCAATTAGTCACCAGCCCACAATGGAGAGAACACTCAATATTTCCAGAAAAATGGCATCTGGACCCAAATGTTAATCCCAGACATACTGTTTATGTATGAAAAATGCTTAAATATGTATGAACTCTTGAGGTGGATAAATTAATTATTGATTCAATAAATATTTACAGAGTAAACAATTCTGGAAATTTGACTCCAAGAGGTAATCTCATTTAATAAGTAAAGTTAAAAACAAACAAACCTCTCCACAGAATGAGTCACAGAAAGGGATGGGCAATAATGACCAAGGCTTTAAAAATATAAAATCAAATACTAACAGCTCGAGTGGGGTTGTAAACCCAGTTTAAATGCTGTGGTTCTCAAAAGGAAAATGACATAATAGGCAAACAGGATGATGTCATTGCAAAGCTGAGGGGTGGGGGGGCAGGGCAGAGGCTGCAGGATCTCAGCCCACCTTGTAAGCAGAGATGCAGAATGTGGAAGAAAGCTTCGATATGCAGTCCCTCGGAATTGCAGATGGAGTTGGTATTTATTTTACCGATTTGTTGGTAAACTGAAACAGGCTTCAACACATGTTAACTTGAAAGAGAAGCAGTCACTAACAAATTTTAAAACAGGCCATCTGTGTTGGCGTAAAGAAGGGATCAGTACAAAACAAAGCAGTGCATATACTTAGACCGCCTGATAGCAGCAAGCCAGCACCAATTCCCAGAGAATGATTACTCAAAAAGAGAGGGAAAATCCCAATCTCTTCGAGACTCCTCGGGGTTCAGAGCTCTTGTTTTCTCTCAATTCCCAGCACCTAGATTGGGCTTCACTACCTTCTGCAACTACAGTTTCAGGGGATCCGGTGTCATCTCCTGCCACCAGCCACAAATGTGGCACATTTACGTACATGCAGTAAACAGTCATACACATGAGGTTTTAAAAATAAATCAATAGATTAAAAAAAAAAACAAACAAACAAAGCAAAGACATTAAGCACTATTACAAAAAAAAATGACATTTTCAATTTAAGGGGAGGACAACCAGATACATTCTAAAAACAAACCAAAATTAAATAATCTGTTTTTTATTTTGGTTCTATCTGAGCCAAATATTGAGTAGTTAAATATATACAAACACATAGGACATGAACTCAAATCTAGCGTTAAACATTTTTTCTCCTGGCCAAATAGATAGACCTGAAATGGTATAAAAATTAAATATTATAATTAGTAAAAGTACATATCAATAAATACAGGCACCAAATTCTATACCCTGGTAGAGAAGGAGGGAACTCACTCTGTGGAAAGATTGGGAGAGTGAACTTTGATAGTCAGAGGGTGGCATTTTCTACACACAGGTCTAGCTCTAAGTGAGAAGAACAAACATAAGTAAAGAAAGGAAGTACTTAGTGGAGACTTTGAATGAATGAATGAATGAATGAATGAATGATCTTTTAAATGTCTCACTGATCAATGAAGGAAGATGAACTATAGTCATGTGTATGCATAACAAGAACACGGCGCCCTGATGACAAGAGGCACGTCCTATGCTCCACCCCATTCTATGCTCCACCCCATCCTATGCTCCACCCCATCCTATGCTCCACCCCATCCTATGCTCCACCCCATCCTATGCTCCACCNCTATGCTCCACCCCATCCTATGCTCCACCCCATCCTATGCTCCACCCCATCCTATGCTCCACCCCATCCTATGCTCCACCTAGAGACGTGTGATGCTTTCTGTTCTTTTACTTGTACCAGGCTAAAAATAATTTAAAGTAACTGGATGCCAATGAGGTCAAAAACTGTTACTGGTTGTCTAAAGAACGCAGCAGGATAAAATTAATGATGGAAAAAAGAGAAAGAATTTTTAAAAATCACAAAAAAAAATGATAGGATTGGGATAAAGCTGCCAGACTAAAAACATATCCCACTAATCCTGAAATGAGACAATTGACAAATAGGTAAACCGTTCACTAAAGCAATTAGGAAAGACAAAGTACAAGTATATACACGTAGGAGTGATAAATTAGTTATAATTAGAAGGAGAGGGACTGGTCGACATCTAGGAAAGAATGCTTCATGTAGCGCCACTCTCATTATCTGTCTATGTGACAGTGCCATTTATTAATACAAGAATTTGCAAAAGTTACTTGATGCGTTGTTATTGTGTTAGGTAAGTATCTTATGCTGCATAGGTTTTTGTGTTCACCTAGAAGTGATGGACAGATATCACATACACACATACATGTATGCATGTACACGCATGCAGCATACACACGCATATAGACCTGCACGTGTACACACACACACACACANACACACACACACACACACACACTCACGTGCACACACCTACATCCCATCAAGGCATTTAACTTTCTCGTGGCTTTCTAGAATTGCTTGCAAAGTCTGAGTTAATGCACTTAGACAGGTTCTGGTATTTGTAAGGGCAGTCTAGAATCTCTCAATAATTGAGGTCTTTCTTAGCTTCCACTGATGATGTTTCCTGGATTGGTGGGATATGTTTTTTTTTTTTGTTTTGTTTTTTTTTTTTTGTTTGTTTGTTTTTTTTTTTNTTTGTTTTTTTTTTTGTCTTCTGGTAGCCACAAAGCACTTTAGGACTCTGGGCCAGGCACTCTAGGATCATACAACAGGGCCAGGAGTAGGGTCTTCCCAGAGCTTATCTCTTTTCCAGGCTGAAGGCTCTGGGAGGTCGAGTTCTCCCCCTTCTGGCTCCTCCTTCACCCTCCCTAATCTGTCTCCTTACCATCAGTTGTCCTCTGGCACCTGGTCTTGGCTGTTGGATCTTAACAGCGCCTAGGTAAAGGCAGGTTCTTTCTTCCACACATGCCCGGGGCTATCTAGAAACAACATTGTCCTTACCTGGACACAGAGAGTCAAGTCAGTCCATCCCCAGAAAAGGGGAAAGGGTACTCAGTATAGCGCCTCTCACTGGGCCCTACCTTCTGAGGCTGGCTGAGAATACAAGACCATGTTGGTGATGTCAGTGCTGCAGGGAAAATTCTAGCTGTGCATTCCCCGAGAAGGTCAGAGAGTGGTTGAAAATTCTCCTGCTTACAAGTTCTAGACAACCTGGGGCTCATAGACCTAACAGAAGCAAATCTGTCATCGTGCACGCTGCAATGGGTGCCAAACTCAGTGGATCTGTGTTTATTGGGAACAGAAAGAATATACAGCATTGTGCCGAATGCTCATCAGAAGTTGGCAAAGGATAGCCCCTCCTTTTTCTCTTTTTTTCTTTATTTCTTTTTTTCCTTTTTTTATGGTCTAGTTGAGGAAGCAGGATGAGTAAGGGGTTCTGAGCTGGCTGTGCTCACTCTGTAAGATGGGCCGTGGGAGCCATGACAACTGGCTTCTCTGCCTGGGAGAAGAGCCATTTCAGGAGGGACACACGTGGGAATAGAAAGTCCACCAGGCAGGCAAATGGAAGGGATGGAAGGCAGAGATTGCGGATGTGTTTGGGGGCCCACACAGGACTGTGCATAGAATCTCCTTTAGGAGAAGAGACTGTAAAATAGAGCTTGTCTGTGGATAGACTGCAAGACCTGAGGATATGGCTGTGAAGTACCAGTGAGGTGGTTTTTGCTAGGATCTCATCACTGTGATAAATGCCTAAGAGAAATAAGGTATTCAGCTCACAGCTTCAGAATTGTCAGTCCTTGGTCAGCTGGCTCCATGGTTTCTGGCCTGGTAGCGAGGGAGGGCAGCGTGGTGGAAGGGCATAGGTAGGCAGAGCCCTTCACCTCATGTTGCTGAGGAAGCAGACAAGGAGACAAAGTGTAGTCCCCAAGAACATATTCCCAGTGACCCAACTCCTCCAGCCAGGTCCCACCTTCTACAGTTTTCACCATCTCCCAACATACTGTCACCAGCTGAGGACCAAGCATTTGACATCAGAACCTCTGGGAGACAGCCCAGGAGTTTGACCAGTAGTGGAGTGTGTTAGCAAGAAAAAGGATGACCCAACCTGGGACTATCATGAAGAGGCTCTGGGACTTGGTGACTGGCAGAGGGGAGGGTGGGAGGGATGCGAAGAGGAGAGCTAGGGAGCATGTTCCACTCTTTAAATGTCACCTCTCATGGGGAGGAAGCTTCTGCCCCTCCAGTGAGGTGAGCAGCTGATGTCCACGGACATCACAGGTGAACAAAAACCCGGACTGTGCCACTTGGGGGTCACCTGTGAGCAGAAGCACACACCATGGCTCTGCATGGCTGTGTCCCTGACGCTGCCCACTTCGAAGTCTCCCACATTCCTAAGGGGATTGTTTTCATCCTTGTGGGAGGTGGCTGCGATCTGAACATTTTCAAATGAAAGGGCATGTGAAAGGGGTTTGGAGGAAGAACTGTCCACTTCCTATTGGAGGGTGTGACTGGGAAAAACCGGGCCTTTACTGCTACAGATCATCTTGCTGGGTACCTACGCAAAACCTCAATGACATGTGGGTGCGGTACTCTGACCAGCGGCTAGCAGGTGAGTGAATCTGAAGATGTAACAAAATTCTTCAGGAAAAGAGAGATGCTGGGCTCTGTGCACAACTCAGCCACACAGGGGGAACTGACAGACTGAATACACGGTGTGTGTGTGTGTGTGTGTGTGTGTGTATGTGTGTGTGTTATTTTTCTCTTCTATAAGCATCAGATTTTCTACTCCAGTTGTTCCTACATGATGTTTTCATAGAGGAAACTTGTTGTGAATTGGCAATCACCAGTGTCCTATCTTTAAGGCACTAAAAGGGAGTGACCCGGGTCTGACATGTTACAAAGCCAAATGTAGTATTCAGACTGGAACTCCTCCTGGCCTGTAAAAGCTGCTTCCTGGCCTGTCTTGAACACTGAGATGCTGGCCTGCTTGTGAGGAACACCCAGTTTCCGTGACCTCCTTGAGCCTCCCTGTACTTCCCTCATTTGAGTGAGGATGGAGGAGGAGAGCAGCAGAGAGAGGCTGAGGTCAGGCGAAGGTATCTGAGAGAGGGCAGGACGCTCGGCTTCACGGTGCTCAGTTCTGTCCTGTGTCATTGTTATGGTAGAAAATACTTGGCATGACGGTCCTCACGCTGGCCACTTTAAGACTGGGTAAGTCAGTGACACATTTCCGTGCATTAACCATCAGTACTGTTTCCAGAACATTCTAATCTCCCCAAACTGAACCTGTGTCCCTTATGGAGTGCACTCCGGTGTCCTTCCCTGGCTCTAACCTGCTCTCTGCTTCAGTGAGTTTGCTCTCTGGCTTCCCTGTGGGAGTGAGATTATAAAATATCTGTCCTGTCATATCAAGCTTATTTCATTTAACAGGTTATTTTCAAAGTTCATCCACACCGATGCGTCCTGGAATTTCAGCTTTTTAAATGGCTGAATTACATTCCACATCTTGGACATACATTAGAAAATGAACTTACCTGTTAGTGGATATCATCTGCATCTTTCTTGCCACGAGGAATTCTTCGTTAAGTATACAATTATCATTTGGAATTGTGCTTTCAGTTCTTTGGGGGTGGGGTGTGTGTCCAACAGTACAATTTGGGGTAATTCCTTATTTACAATCATAGTGCTTTCTGAGAACCCGCCCCACTGTTTCTCCACAACGGCATTCTCTCATGCATGAATGGGCCGTGCCCAGAGCTCTGATGTCCCCCCATCCTGCGTAACTCTTCTTGCTCTCAACTTCCTACATTTTTTTTTTTTTTTTAAAGACAGGAAGGATCTGTCTGCCGCTCATACATGTGGGCACAGTTCAGTGCAGAGTTGAAGGCGTGGCTGCAGAAGCCTGCTCCCGAGGCTGTCTCTCCCTCCGGCTTCATATCTCAGTGGACCTTGGGGAGAGAGCAGGGAATGGTTGCTTTCTCCCTTTCTTCCTTTTCATTCATAGTCCCTGGGCAAGTGCATTAGGGTGGTCTGATCTTCCCATCCCATTTGACCTCTTTAGAATCATCCTCGCAGACACACCCCTAAGGTGACTCCAGATACAGCAAGTTGACAGTGGCCACCCCTGTGGTGACGAGGTGATGTCCCATTCCTTATCTTTCCTTTCTCTATTAATATTTTAGTAAGTAGGCTAAGGAGTTTCTTTTCGATATTTTTGTTTCTTTTTTTTATTATTAGTTTTCCTTTTAAAATTAGTATACAAAATAATTGGTCTCTTTTCCTATTAATTTTTTTCTAAGAATTTGGCCATTAAGCTTCCTGGTTTTTATCATTAGTTTTGCTTTTAAAATTAGTATACAAAATAATTGGTCTTATAGCCTATAAAAAGAAAAAAGAAAAGAAAACACTTTTTAGGAGTTTGACTATTAAGCTTCTTGGTGGACATGAGACAAAGTCTCTCTGTGGTCTTAATTTTCTTTTCCCTTATATGTCAATGCTAAGTGTTTTTGCATGTGCTTGTTGGACGTATCTTGATTCATTTGCATTGCAGATGTCTATGAACAGATCCTATTGAATCATTCATCCTATTCTGTCCAAGTGAACCTGTGAGTACGGCAGGGCTTCTTCGCTTTTAGCTGGGGGCAGAGGGACAATGGGAAGGTGTGGCTATGTCTTCCTGAAGCAGGAGGCTCTAAACAGAAGCTGAAAGAGTGCCCCGCCTCTGTTGTCCACAGCTGCGTGGTGTGAGATGGGCTTCTGGCTCTCCACTGCTGCTATACTCTCAGTCCAACTGTCTGGCTCTGGCTCAGTGGCCATGAACCTTGAGCCAGGTGACTCTGCTCCAGGGTCCTGGTTCCTGTCATTAGGTCCTTGGCTCTCTAAGCTTGTTTTCCACGCCTTTCTGGCCGGTGAGTAGGAGTGTAACACTTAACATACCTGGCTTGGCTGGCATGGCCCTTGCTGCTCTACAAGGCACCTTTCTGATACCGTTGCTGGCACTACCCCTTCTCTACACAATGCTATCAGCCTCTGAGGCCTGCTCTGCTCTGGTCCTGACCCACTGTGCTGAGAAGCAGCCAGGGTGCTTGTTTCAGCTTGCTTGACCTCACCCTGCACATTGACCTGGGATAGGGAGTGACTTTGAGGGACACTTCCTAGATTCTGGTGAATCTTGAAGTTAATTACAAAGCTCTTGTGTTGAGAGCCTGGGGAATATCTGTATCAACAAACATAAGGACTTTGAGTTCCAGCTCGGAGTCCATGTAAAAAACTGGATGGTGGTACATGCCTCCAGTCTCTCATCCTAGCACTGGGGAAGCACAGACAAGCGCACCTCTGGGGCCTGCTCTCTGGTCAGATAGCCTAACTTAAGTGGTAAAACTCTTTGTCCCAGAGAGTTACTCTGTCTCAGAAAGCAAGTAGAAGTCTCCTGAGGAACGATAGCCAAAGCTGACTCCAAAAGCAGGCACACCTGCACACACGGGTATGTGCGTGCACGCACACACACACACACACACACATATACACACCACACACCACACACATACACACACACACACACACGCACACACACACACTCATACACACACACACACACCACACCACACACCACACACATATATACACCACACACCACACGCACACACACACACACACACACTCATACACACACACACCACACACACACTCATACACACACACACCACACATATGCACACCACACACCACATACACACACACACACACACACACACTCATACACACACCACAAACCACACACACACACACACACACACCACACATATGCACACCACACACCACACACACACACACGCACGCACACACACTCATACACACACCACACACCACACACACACACCACACACCACACACCACACACACATACCACACACACACCACACACCACACACACACACACACACACACACACACACCATGCACGTGCACCCACAGCAAAAGTGTTGAGTCCTAGTGTGAAGCAACCTACACTTTGGTGCCATTTGGGAACATTACCTCTTACTTTGAGCATTTATAACTCTGGGCCTGGAGATGAAGATGTCCAAGGGGCTAAATGGACAAAAACAAAATATGCTCCATGCCTTATGTCCACACAAGAACTCTGAGGCCTGGGATGTTGTTGTCCAAATGGGCTGTCACAAGGCAGAGGTCACCTATGTAAAGGCAACTCAGTGAGCCCCTGGGCACTGGTCTAAGGGCCTTGTTAACTGGAAACCTCAAGCTTTGACTCCCAGTACTTTCCAAGGATCAGGCATGCTCCCAAAGACCTGCATGTGCTGAGAGATTCTGGAGTGACAGCTTGGCAGCCCCGGGCCAGTGGTCTCTGTCATGACTAGTGTGTGGCCCTGGCTTGTGTAGAGCTAAGCCTACACAGGACTCCACATGTAGCAGTGAGTTACATGGAAACTATCCTTCACCCTGGCTCATCTGGAGAGGAATGCAACCCTAATTTCTTAAGCTGAGTAGCCCATGTGTTTATGTATTTAACACCTCAAAACAGCAGGGAATAATTAGTGGTTTGAAAACACGTTAACAAAACTAAGAGCTTTTTCAACCTTCAGACTCATAATATATGTAACTGCACAGTAAGAAACCTGAAGAGGGAACAATGCCCTTTTGTGGGAGAGTTCCCCCTTCCCCCACCTTCTTACCCCTGGGATGACCATAGCTTAGATGGCCTGTCTCACTCACCCCTCCTGGGCAGGCTGATATTTAGACCTAAGTGTGTTCAGAAGGATCAGAAGAGAGATGCTGGTTTTGACTGATTGTAACTGGGCCGGGTCCCCGAAATACATGATTTTATTGAATTTCGTGTGATTCCTTGGCAAACCTATCTTCTCATTTGGAACCAAATATTTAAACAAATATTGCTATAGGCATTAAAATACAAGTAGGCAGAAGCAAGATCAGGGGCACCTTTGGGGAGTGTGTGGTGGGAGACACAAGTGAGATGTTGAGTTCTGGATCCCAGCCAGGCAGTTCATCTCTTTTACACACTTATTGATCTCAAGTTTTTCCTGGAAGGTCAGCCAGGGCTTGGTGACAACTGATTTTCACGCATTTCGTGTGCTTTCCCACCCCGTGCCTTTGAGTCAGGAGGAATTAAGTATCACCCTATTGAAATATATTCTTTTGCTGGTGGATTTATGGAAGTAGGAATAAAAACCTCTGAATAATCTTCAGCTCTCTGCAAAAAAATAAAAAAATAAAAAAGGAAAGAAAGAAAAAAGGGGGGGTAAAAAAAAAAGCTCTTTTAGCAAGGCTGTGGAAGCATTGTGGCCTGAGGGACAGGGGAAGGGGGGAGGGAGGGAGGTCCTGTCTGCATTATTCATCTCCCTTGGGGAGAAAGGGTGCTGGATGCCAGGAGGAAACTGGTCTGTTTTTTAAGAAGTCAAAGGAAACACTGGATGGGCTTGATGAATCAGCAGAGTTCCTCTGTTTACTTTGCAGTAACCACGAAACGCCTGTAGGGGGAGTTTTCTTATTGCTGTTTCCAGAAACAGGCTACAGAAAACTATTTGTGGATTTCTTCCCTTTCCTAACCGTTTGATTCCGTTCTTACTATGGTTCTTACTATGGTATTGAGGCGAAATATATTTACACCAAAGCATTTCTCTTACCTCCTGCTTCTAAGGGCTGGCTGTGGCACAGAGAAGGTAGAGAAGAGAGACACCAGTGGGTAGCAAGCTTTGGGTTGCAGAGGGGGGAGCTTGTGGAGGAATGGGCAATACTTTTGAAAAATGTCTTGTGTACCAGCAAGGCCTGGACTGGAATGATGGGGCGAGGCTGAGGATGCAGATGAGGATGCAGACTCAAGATGGTTGTGAGAGCAAAACTGCTTAAAACCTTAGGGGCAGTCCCTCCCTACCCCCACAGTGGCCTCTGTAAGTTGAAACAAGAAAAACAGAGGGCAAGAAACTTGGCAAAGTCTCTCTCTCTCTCTCTCTCTCTCTCTCTCTCTCTCTCTCTCTCTCTCTCTCTCTGTGTGTGTGTGTGTGTGTGTTGAGGCTCTAGTCCCTTACTGAGAGTGACCAGAAAGAAGAAGAGGGATGGAGAGAAGGGTGGATCCAGACTCTTGAGCTAGAGCACCTGTTCTTATTAATAAATCATGCCCTGTGGTCTCATGGGCTTCTGGGCTACCAGAGCTAGGGAACCCTTTCTACAGAACAGCACCAAGGAACAGAGAAGATGGCCCCACGACTGAGCTCAAGTAGGAAGAACAAAGAGGAAAGGATGCCTGATGTTTGGTAAGTGCCTAAGAGGAAGTGGGAGAGGCCTAGGGTCTCAGATCTCCACTTGCATGGGATTACCAGGGACCACTGCCTGAGAGCAGCAGGAGAGTCGCTGGTCCTCCCAGGAGGTCTGTACATCTGGTTCAACAGCCTGACCAAAGGCATGCTTGTCCTACTGGAAGCCTGGGGCTACTTGCAGCCTGTCCCAATGTGCTGAGTTCCAAGTAGACAACTTTAGTCCCTCCCTCTCCATTGTGACTTAAGTCTTAGTTGCAGTCCTAGAATCTGGGCAGGGCAGGTAACTTGCATGTCAGAAGTGGTGGGTATGCATGCAGACCAATGTCAGAAGTGGTGGGTATGCATGCAGACCAATGTCAGAAGTGGTGGGTATGCATGCAGACCNATGCAGACCAATGTCAGAAGTGGTGGGTATGCATGCAGACCAATGTCAGAAGTGGTGGGTATGCATGCAGACCAATGTCAGAAGTGGTGGGTATGTATGCAGAGCAGGAGAGGGGTGTTGAGCACCCCCAGGGTAGGAGCATTACAGAAAAGATGCCTTGGGGGAATATTTGTTGACACCTGTCAATATTTTTAAAATGTGATATTTATTCCAAAGAACTTATTTTATAGAGCTCTTTAGCAAGGGAAGTTTAAAACAATGTTCACTATTGGAAAGGGTTGTTAGGAAGAGATAAATTAAAACACAAAAGCTAAAATATTGATAGGGGACTGTTTAAAATAAAATATAACATACAAATAAAACAGAACATGAGCAGCCTTTCTGGAAAAACGTGAGACAAGTCTCCCCAGGACAATCTGGAATGATCCCACAGACTTTTATTAAGGGAAATCAAGCTGAAAGGAACATGTTTAATTTTATTTGTGGAAAAGTAAAGGATTTCCTTGTAGCTATAAAATCATCTGCAGATCATGGTGGCTTCTGGGAAATAAAACAAGGTAGGGAGTGGGAACAGGTCATGTTTGTTCACTGTGGTTTGGGGTCTTCATAATTTTTTTTTTAAAAAAAAATCTGCCTATATTGACTTTGTAACTAAAAATGAGTTCCGTGGTATTGTGAGGTTTGTCTTTAAGCCTGAGACTTCTTGGAATGCAGGCATTTCTCTTTTAGAAATTCATATCCACCTAAGTTCACTCATGCAGCATGAAAGAGAAGCCTGGGGTAATGGGCTAGCCTGGAGCCAGCTCCAAGTTCTCCATCAAACACCTCACCTCCTTCATTGTCAATCAGCAGGCACAGCATTGCCTCTCTGTTTTTGAAGCTGAGAAAACACAGGAGCAGACCAGCATAGGCCAGCTCAGGCCAACACAGGCAAGCACTGTCAGGCAGGCAGGCAGGCAGGCAGGCAGGCAGGCAGGCAGGCAGGCAGATGCTGTCGACCAAGTGCTTGCCCCTGCCTCACTTTGGCTGTCTCCTCTCGATCTTTTCAGCAGCTGCCCATTGGGTTTTCCCGGAAGCCACCCACAGGTTTTTCCTAATAGCTGTTCTTCCTTAGCGTCTTCTGTCTCCTTTTCCTTCTGCACGGGACTTTGGACTTGTTCCTAGACTGTCCCTCCCCACCACACACACCCTTTCCTCTTCCTGTCCTTACCTGGCCAAGTGGCTTTGAGCATCAACTATAGTGTCCCTTCCTCTTCCCCTTTCTTCTTTTTCTCCTCTTCCCCTTTACTTCCTTCCCCTTCTCTTCCTATTCCTCTACCCCTTTCTTTCCTCTCCCCCCTTCTGTAGCTCTCTCCTTTCTCTTCTCTCCATCTCCACTCTCAGTCTGCCCATTAGATCAGCTTTCTTCAGTTTTTCCACTGACTCCTGAAACTTCACATTGAGGCAGAGCTAAGGAGCAGTGCAGAATGGCACTTGCCACCAACCCTGATGATACAGAGAAAGCAAGCCTGACTCAGTGAATGTCACACAAAACAATGAATGGGTCAACAGGGTAACTTACCAGAAACAAAATGAATGCTGTAGAATGATCACCAGGGCAACTTTCAAGTAAGATACAATGATCCTAAGATGCACATAGTGAACACAAAAGGAAATAGAGGTGTTTTCATAGATGTCCTTAATGACAACCAGGACATCCATACTCCATGCCAGCAATCGATAGCCTGAGAAGACGAGAATCCGTACGAGCAGAGGCACAGAGAAGCCATCAATCAACCAGACCAAATTGACACACAACACACTTCCCTCCCCCAAGTGCCAGTACTTACTCCAAGGACCCAAGAACATTCACCAAGAAACATCCTTGTCATAAGTAAATTGGAAAGAATTGATAAAAGGCAAAATTTATTCTCCAGCCCTCAAAGAATATATTATAAACAAATTCAGGAAAAATATTTGAAAGATGCTCCAATGCTTCGAAACTAGACAACAGGTTTCTCAAATTCAGTGGTTCAATGAGGAAGTCTCAAGGATAATTTGAAAATCTTTTGAGTTGAATAAACCTTAAAATACGACTTAAGGGACTATGGGATGCAGGTGAGCAGTAGTTACAAGGAGTTAAGTCGTATTGATGATAGCGAAGCAGAAGAATGCTCTCAAGCCTATAGTAACTTTTGTTTTGCACGTGTGTAATGTATTGTGTGAATGCACACTCTCATGCTCAAATGTCTGTGCATGTGCGTAGAAGCCCACAGTTGACATATGTTATCTTCCACGATCACACTCCATTTTATTTACTGACACAAGGTCTCTTGCTGCAGTCGGAACTCAGCGATTCCAGACAGTTTACCAAGCCATCTTGGACTGGGGCTCCCTGTTTCTGCCTCCTGAGTATGACCACCACAATGGCCCTGTTCTTATGTGGGTGCTAGGGATTTCAACTCAAGATCTCATGACAGTATAGCCAGTGCTTTACCCATGGAGACATCTCCCCAGCCCAACAACCATAATTTTAATAATTATTATTAATCAAAATTTTCTGCCTTAAAGAGGAACAAAACCGAAGCCCTAGTAAGCCAAAGGAAGTGAAGGCTAACAATAAAAGTGGGCTGAAAGTTTTCTGAAAAGGCTCCATTTCTAGATTACAGTGCTGTCCTTAGAGAGAGACTCATGGCGTTGCTGAGCAGACGGCAGGCTTTGGACACACTTTAAGAATATTTCATGTAAAAAAAACTAGCACTCCTGGAGAACTCATATTTGGAGTACTTTTATCTTACCTTTTTAACAATGCACAAGCAAAGAAAATTTAAAAAGAAAATGTGAAGATATTTAGAACTAAATACATAATAACCATAATACTCATATAAAATCTTATGAGGTATATCAAAAGTAGTAAATCCAGAGAAATTTAAAGCCTTTGAGGCATATATTAGGAGTAATGAAGGGCTGAACATCAGGGAGCAAAGCCCATATTCAGTGGTCATAGGAAAAGAACAGCAGGGATTAATGGAGAGCTGTAAAGCCTCAAAAGACAAGATTAACAGCAGGAAGGACTGGTACAGCAGGAAGGACTGGTACAGCAGGAAAGACTGGTACAGCAGGAAGGACTGGTACAGCAGGAAAGACTGGTACAGCAGGAAGGACTGTTACAGCAGGAAGGACTGGTACAGTAGGAATGAATGGTACAGTTTAGACACTGAAGAGATTTTAAAAAAAGATTAAAACAATCATATTGAAAACTTCATGTAAAAGATTGGGAACATTAGATAAACTGGATAAAAACTGGGGAAAATAAAATGTATCAAGATATAAGCAACAACAACAACAGCAGCAACAAAACTCCCACAACCCCACAAAACAACCACAGCAAACAAAGACAAACCTAAACAGGGGAATTCAGAATCCTCGGGCGGCAAATGTCAAACCCAGATCACCTGTGAGTACCAGTTTCTAAAGGCAAGGGAGAAAGAATTTCAACCTAAGCTTCAAAGAATACCTGGGCAGAATCCACATCTGCCTCAAAGAGTAGACACAGAAACTGAATATCCTGAGTGCCTCTTTGGGGACTGATGACCCTACAGGTAGAAGGATGCAAGATGCAGTATGGAAAGACAGCTGGTGCCACGGGCCACTTGTGAGGCTATGCCAGTGCCTGGCAAACACAGAAGTGGATGCTCACAGTCAGCTATTGGATGGAACACAGGGCCCCCAATGGAGGAGCTAGAGAAAGTACCCAAGGAGTTGTAGGGGGTTGCAACCCTGTAGGTGCAACAACAATATGAACTAACCAGTACCCCCTGAGCTAGAGTCTCTAGCTGCATATGTAGCAGAAGATGGCCTAGTCGGCCATCATTGGGAAGAGAGGCCCCTTGGTCTTGCAAACATTATATGACCCAGAACAGGGGAAGGCCAGGGCCAAGTAGTGGGAGTGGGTGGGTAGGGGAGCAGGGGCAGGGGTTGGATATCGGGAACTTTCGGGATAGCATTTGAAATGTAAATAAAGAAAATAATAATAATAAAAAAAAGTAAAAAAAATAAATACAGAAGCAAAAATCTTAAGAACATCAGGGAAGAGGATCCAGGAACATAGTAAAACTCTATTTCATCTTAAGGAACTCCTGTTTATGCTAGGAAAGCTGTTCTGTTCTGTGAGGTGGAGACTAACTATATTCACCCCAAACTTACAGATGATTAATGAAGTTTAATCTCACAATAAGATAAGGAAAATCAACTTTAGTATTAATAAATTTTCTAAGCAAAGTAGGGAAGAACAGATTTTGCTTATTAGAGGTATAAAATGTTATTGTACACATTGGATAATGAATAATCAAAAAATGTCTTAAGTAGCAGACGAAGGGAGAAAGAGCTACTGTTTAATAAGTTGTCAACATTTTTCTGTAAGCACCAGCTATTGCACTGACGAGAGAAAAAGAAAGGGGACCTTACTGTTAAGAAGGGAGCAATATTGTAGTTATTTTCCCATACAGTTGCCTATGTGGAAAATCAAAACCAAAAATACAACTTTAACCAAAATAGTCATATAGAAAATATAGGATCATATATATATATATATATATATATATATATATATATATATATATGTAACAAAATTTAACAAAGTATCCTTTATGGAAATACCTATAAACCTTAAACCAGGACATGAAAAACTGTAAGAAAACGGAACACCAGGGCAAGCATTTGGATAGAGAGACTCGGTCAGGTAAATAGAGATATAAACTATTCATAGCTGATTTCTAACTTCAATGGAGTTTTCCTAATGGTTTTGCCACTTCTCAGTTATTTTTTAGTTCCTAATAAGTTGTGTCATCACCTTATTATTTGATCATATCATATAATATCTGTATATTAGAGTAGTTGTTGTTTGGGTAAAGGTTTACATAGTTACCTTATTGTATGACTAAATGCTTTCTGCCTCGAAATCCTTACTATCACTTAATTTCTATTAGGATTTTTACAATGATCTATGTGTTGCATAATCTGATATTTCTGAGTAACATAGTGGGGTTTGTGACTTGCCATAACACATTTCAAGGAGAAAGTGTCATAATTACACAAACATTGTGATATGGAGAACCAGAAACTGACACCTTGATATATATTGCTTGACTTAGGACAGGATGGGCATGTTAGATCAGCCAGAAAAGAGGGATCATTAAATACACAACTGTGAGCCAATTGTTGTCTTTATGCAAAACAATGAAACTCTATTCCTGCCTCACCATCTCAGGACCAGCTCAGCAAATCAACTCCAGGTGCCTCACAGACTAAGTGACCCGCTGGGTCTCCAGAAAGCTGTTTCAGTGTGCCCTTTCACATTTGTGACCAAAGGGAAGAAAAGCACTTTTTAAAGCACAAAATATACCCACAACAAAGGAGGAGATGGATAGGATTTTCCCATTTGCATTAGAAACTTCTGTTCATGAAAGTACATGAAGAGACTGTTGAAAAGCCAGGCCCAGGAAGAGTCAAAATGGACAGTACTAACTGGAGAGAGTCAGATGTGGCATGCAGAGGATTCCTGCATATCAGCAAGAAAAATGTGCAAAGATTATGAAGACATGTTTTCCTGAAACAGAAACATGAACATATGCAAAGCAGTTCTTGACCATGTCAGAGTTCAGAAAAATTCAGGCACAAAATCCAGGAAGATTCTATTTTCTGTTATTAGTTGGACAAATACTGGAAGCTGGATGGTGCCTGGTGTTCACAAGGCGACAGCTGATAGCGCTTCCTCTTTGTGCAGGGTCTTGTGTAATTAGAAAAAAGCACTTTGCGAGATGACTTGCTACTAGTTTATAAACATGAACACTTGATTAAATAGTCTCGCTCTTACTAATTAACAGACTCCTTTGCATATATGTGCTAGAAGATAAATGTATGAGTGTTCACAGAAATGTTAACAGTGATAGCAAAACCAGAATGCAGCCTGAATTCATCAGCCTGAAAATGAGTAAGAATCCCTTTTAATAATAGTATCTAAGTAGACCATTGTAAGCAATGGGCATGCAGTTGTATAGAATTATCAGATTAATGCAAAATGTCTTCAATGTAGACATAGACTATCTATACAATGATTATCAGACTTAGGGTCAAGTAGAACAATAGCATATGCAGAAATATACATGCATACACATTCTCTCTCTCTCTCTCTTTCTCTCTCTCTCTCTCTCTCTCTCTCTCACACACACACACACACACACACACACTCATATACANCACACACACACACACACACACACACACTCATATACACAATTATTAAAACAACACCTAAGAGCATTAAATGAAATTTTCAGAAAGGAGATTAATTTCTGGGGTGAGGATATGGGTTAGAGAAAGAATATTATAGCACAAAGACTTTGGCTTGATATGGGTATGGGCTTATCTTCTGCTTCTTATTCACAAATATTTTTGTGAGTAGTGTATATGGAATTAATTAAAGAACATTTGTCATGTTGTTCTAGTTGACTACCACACAGGGGCTGGAGAGATGGTTCAGCTGTTAAGAGGGCACACTCCAAGTTCAGTTCCCAACACCCATGTCAAGTGACTCACAACTGCCTGTGATACTAGCTTCAGGGAGATCCAATGCCTTTAACTTCCATAGGCACCTGAACTTACATGCACATACACATAAATGTAGTAAAAATACAATCTTAAAAAGTGTACTGTGATTGAGTATGGATTTTTCTGTCTGCCTAAGTGAAGAAATAAATGGGCTCAGTTCTCAAGGTCCTGCTTGACGCCACACATACCAGTTGTTCAGGTAAGCAATGTTACCAATGAGTGACTCGGCATCAAACAAGCATCTCACCACACTAGTGACAACAACTTACCAGGAAGACCTGTGACAGAAGTTCTCTTGCTAGTTCCTCTTCAACACATGACTTTGACAAAATGTCTTTGTGTCTTCCTTATCCAGAGGCTCATCCAAAAGTGTGCTATCCACCAGTCACTGGTGGCTGGTCATGGATACTGAATGCTCTCAGGTCTATGACATGGCCACAAACACAAGAGGTACCTTCAGCCACAGGTCGTTCACCAAAAGCTACTTCCCATTTATTGCTTGTTTTCTGCTAACATTGACCATAAAACCTATTTGTTGCATAACACGTTAGTTGCTGTTTGTTGAAAGCTTTGTGTAATAGGTTTAAGACTTATTCAAAGAATTCATGTCCCTAGAATTATTCACTTTGTATATAGATATTTACAATATTTTAACAGGACAATTAAGATCCATCAAGATTTCAGCCCTATAAGGCCAACAAAAGAGGAGTGTGTTGAAGTGCTCACTAAGGATTTCTGACCCTCAGACCTTATCATGAAGCCTAGGTCCTGGAAACTTTGCAAAGTTGCTGAAGGTCAGGCCCTAGCTAACCTGAGTGTTCATTGACTGTTGGTTCAGAATATGACCACGGTGCTAAGGTGAGTAGTTATGGTAACTGCTGCTTCAACATTCAGAGTTTGGGAGCTAGCAGGCAGTTGATTGTCAGGAAAAGATGGGTGAGAGCCTGGAGGGCTATTCCCTACATGGAAATCAGAACTTACTGAGAAAGCCAGCCCTGGGTAGTCAGAGACTAATCTGCCTTGGTGCTTCATAGAATTCTAGTACTCCTTGCTCCCCTGCTCCCCTCTCCCATCTCAGTGCACTCTGGGCTTCCATCAACCGCAATGCTTGTCTTTTTTTTTCCACAGTCAATCATTTTGGTGAACCACCCAACTGATTTAGTTTATTCTTATGTGAATAGGCCTGCCTGAGTGGGTAGACCAGTTGTCTACACAACACGGGTCTGCACCGAAATTCCTAGGAAGCTGACCTCTTCTCTAAAGCTGTGTCTGAGTTGAGGATCTGGAGGTGAGGTTGTCCTAGGCTGTGAGATTGTGTCCTAAGTGTCATCTCAGAAAGCAAGAAAAGACATACAAGAGGAGGTGGAGAGAACATAAGGCAGAGACGAAACTGGGCATGGGGTTAGGTTGGGCAATTTTGTAGCTCCAAGCCAACAGTTGCCCATCTTGAAGAGGCCTTGGAGGAATTGTGGCTTGAGTTTAGGCATTGAGTCTTCAGGGTGAGAAGGTGACTGGCTTTGAGACCCTTCAGATTGTGGGGATTTCTCACAGCAACTGGAACAAATAACATACTTTGGAATTGTATTATTTTAATTTTTGAGTTTTATTACAGCTAATAAAAAATGGAAACCATGAAGTCTCGGAGTCTGAGCCAGGGTGGGTTGAGGCAGTGCTAAGCACTTCCCTTGTGGGAGCCTGTTGGAAGTCTTGCCAACTGGTTTTCCTGCAGCTGACAAACACCCCGGACTTGGCTTCCTGCTCTCGTTTTCTCAGCTCTGTTCTGCTCCAGGCCCCCTTCCACTGGCTTTACTGACTGGTGATGCTGCCATCTCCTGGGAGTAGGAAGCTCAGGGTGGTCTCCAGCAGATGTTCTAGTACCTTACTCAGTAGGCAGTACAGATCTGCTGTGGTGTATCATTGAGAATAAGAGGAGATGCCCTTTGTCCTCGATGGTGCTCTAGTTAAGTGGAGCTTCCTGCTCTGACTGTGTGTCCTGTGAGCCACCAAATGTAAATCTCTCCAAGTCTCTTCACGGATGACTATGGAACTCACTAATTGGCTGGTGTGATGAGATGCTGGAGGTTTGTTTGGAGGCTGTGTTTGATTTTCATTCATGTAAATGCCCAGATAAGGGAAGGATTATTGGAGCAAGCATTAGAGACTACCCTGAGTCCTACATGTAGACATTCAAGTGTCCTGGGGCCCTATGGGAAAGTCCCATAAATACCTGAAGTATACAGCCCATGGCCTGCAGGTTGAGAAATACAAAGTCAAAGCAGAGGCAGATCCTGCATGTCCTAGATAGTTTTATCTCTTAACTCAACCCCCTGTAAGGTCATCTGAGGAAATAGGTGAAAAACAGCCTCCATCAGATTGCCCTGTGGCCATATCTTTAAAGTGATGCATTCCTTGATGACTAGTGTGGAAGGTCTCAGGCCATATTACTTTGAACCAGGGCTATGTAAGAAATGTAGCTGAGGGAGACAGAGAGTGAGACAGTAAACAGAGTTCCTCCATGGTTCCTGCCTCCAAGTTCCTACCCTGACTTCTCTCAATGATGGAGTAGGATCTGAAAGTGAGAGCTGAAATAAGCCCTCTCCTCTTCCGACTTGCTTTTCGTCAGGGTTTTACTTCAGCAATATACAGGAAACTAGAGCACCATGTCTGGGGAGACTCCCCTTCTGGTTCATAGCCAGTTCCTTTCCTTGTGTTTTCACACAAGGTGTCATGCCAGCCTCTTATGGAGTGCTAATTTCTCAGAAAGGTCTGTCTCAAAGGCTTGTCCTAGATCTCATTACCTTAAAGACTAGAATGTCAACATGGATTTAGGGCAAGATAAACACTGGGATCGAAGCAGCGGGTGTTGGAGCTGTAGATCCTAAATCTGACATTACTTAAGAGGAAAGGGATAGACCACATTGAATCTACCCAGGGGCCTCAGAATGACTCTAGAGAGGTTAATGGTCATCTCTCATCAAGAAGGCATGTAGTCTTGCAGTCATTCCACAGTCCAAAGTTAGCAAAATAAAACAAGCTAGAAGGTCACAGTCAAGTCTCTTTCTCTGGAGTTGTGGGTCACTAGTTCATGGTGGGATACTGGACCAGAGTCCAGATCAGCCTTCCCATGGTGCACAGCCTCTGAACGGCCCAGTTCTGAGCATCAGCTGGCTGGTACTGCCACACAGGCAGCAAAGGATATCACTTTATAGTCTCTATGAGAGACCTGGCACATGATATGAAAGACATGGAGGTTAGAGGAATAGGAAGGAGGTGGGCAGCAGTCCCCCCCCCCTACCCTAGGAGACCCTGATGCTTCCACAGGGAGGCAGAGTGAGAGCAGTTGTAACACAATCAGTAAAGACTTTGGTGGTGTTTTATATAATGAAACCACAGTGAAGAGAAAATCCCTATTCTCAAGTAATTTATATGAGGTGTTTTTAAGTCACCAGGGGGTCAATTCAATTTAGAATTTACACATGGATTCATGGACTTAGCAACTTGAATATGACTTTCTATGCCTCCTGTTCTCTCCAGCCTACCTGGCTTTCCCTAGGAACATGCGACCTCTGGGCCTAAGGGAGGCTGTGGGCTGCTTGGAGGGTGGTATGTTGCCTTTCTGCTTACAAAAGAGTTTGGATTTTCTATTTAGAAGTAGAGTGTGAGAGAGATAATTTAGGAAGGAGCTTGGCCTATAGTATCATGTGGTCCTGGGGAGTGAACAATGCTAATCCTGACCTCTTCATCCACTGCACTTGGACATCCAGGATAATGCTTGAACACAGCTGGGCTGCTTCAGTGCCTGGCTCTGGAGAGGGAGAGCTTTGGGGGCAGGAGGTCCCTTCTGCTTCTGTCATGAAAAAATAGGTCCAAGATACTTATTCTTAGCTTGGTGGCTCAAAAGGGCTGAGAAGACCTGCTTCAACCCTTAGATGGGGTGTCCCCAGTGCGCTAGCTGTGACAATGAGCCTCAGTGAGGCAGAGAGGGATGATAAATGACATTCCACTGAGAGCATGAGGGTCGCCTGCCCACCAGCATGTGCACAGCACATTCTCTTCTTGGCCTAACAGGCTAGACAGCAGGGTTTCTTGGTGGAACCTAAGGACCTGTGGGCTTCCCTCTCCCTTTGTGTCTGTCCCTTCTGGGTCTCAAATGGCTCCCTCAGTCTTCAGATGCTGGGATCTGAACTGTCCATCAGCCCTGTGCGATCCTAGGATGCTGAGCTAGGTACCACTGCCCACTTCTTTCCTGCCTTAAGTGAGGTGCATTTAACTTTTTTTCTAGGGCTCAGTCTCCCCTTAGCATTCTTAAATAGGGCTCTTGCTGACCTGGTCTTCCATTCTACAAGGATGTGAGGTTCAGGGGCAAAATTCTCAGGCACAGAAATTCTGAAGGTGCAAGGCCAGATGGAAGAGAGACATACTAATGCCAAGGACATTGACATGCCTGACCTGATGCTCAAGTGGAAAGAATGAAAACCCAACTCAACAGGAAGACAGCAATCTTATGTAAATTTACCCATGAAAGGAACTCTCATCTATGTCATCTGAGAGTTTCTACCACCAAAAACAGCCACCCTTGAAGTGATGGGCAGAGTGTTAGACTGAAAGATCAGGGGGCAGAAACTGAACTCTGTAAACCACAATCACCTCCCCTACCTACAGGCATAGAAACTTCTGCCCACTCCCGCAGCTGCAGGAGGCACACTTTTAACGTTTATCTAGCAAAGCAGATCATGTTCCAGGCTGTTAAGACCAACTCACATATTCAAGCGCTGAGTTGTTTGATATTGTTAGTATCTGTTCGTTTGAGGCGGGGTCCTGGTTTGCAGTCCAGGCTATCCAGGAGCTTACTATGTCGCTCAGATTATCTCTGAACTCATGCAAGTCTTTCTCCTCCGCCTTCCTGAGTGCTAGGATTATAAACACGGGCCACTGAGCTCCCGCTCAGTTCTAAGCACTGGACTCTTAACAGTGAGTGTCTTCTAACCACAGAGTGGTTTTGTTGAAAAGATAAAGAAAAGAAGCAGGATACTTGCCAAGTCTAGAGCTTTTAAAAACATGGTTTATTATTAGATCCATGAGGCCAAGGAATTAAGACAGAAAGAACATGTAAGTATTCACATATACATTCACTCATACACACATACACACACAAAGCTTCTCCCTAGTATAGGACCAACTGAAATGAGTGCTTTCATTCAGCAAGAGACATCTGCAAGAAGATTCATAGCACTTTCCTTTGTTAACGCCCTAAACTAGAAACAGCCAATGCGCATGAAAATTAGAACGGGCGATTAAACTCTTATTTTTGTGTGTTCATATATGTTTGTGTGCTCCCGCGCGCGCGTGTGTGTGCATGCGTGTGTGTGTGTGTGTGTGTGTGTGTGTGTGTGTGTGTGTGTGTGTGTGTGTAAAACAGTGCTGTATGGAGGGCAAAGAACAACTTTGTCGAGTTGCTTGTTTCTTTCCACTGTGTGGATTCTGGGGAATAAACTCAGGTCATCGGGCTTTACGACAAGTACCCGTCCTCACCTGCACTCTTACCTCACAGGTCCTAGAGTGAATGATTAAGATTGTCTGTCTCTAGATGTGCACTGCATGGGCCAAGTCTCACAGACACAGAGTCTCCTGTGATCTCTGATTTCTCCCATTTGAAGTGCAGGGATGGGCTGGCTCAATCCGTGAAGACAGAAATCGGAATGGTGTTTACCTACCAAGGTGGACAAGGAGACATGTTAGAATCTCCTGGGACAGCGGGAACGCAGGAGATAGTCTTTAACTAAGTGTGGGTGATGGTTCAGTTGACTGTTTACAAAGGGATGCATCCTTCAGGATTTGCAGCATGCATTTTCACTATATCCTCTGGAAACTCACAAAGGAGAGAAGGGAATAAAATGAGGAAATGATAGTTCAGAGGAGTAAAACCAAGGAGGACCAAGACCCTGTCAAATATTCCACATTTTCAGGTGCCCTGCTGTAAAGCTGCTATTATGGGCTCATCCTGAGGGATGGGGATGCGGGAGCAGAAAAGGTAGTGGAGGCAGCAAGGTGATCCTACAGGAAGATGGAGATGAGCTTCTCACAGTAGAGGAAGGACATGTATAAGTACTTTAGAGCACCCATACTTAGTAAGCACTAATAGTCCACACTCAGTAATCAGTTAGCACATCCTTTGTAAGCACTGTGTACCCCATACTTAGTAGGCACTATGTGATAGCCAACTAAGTGAGTCAATTATATTGACACATATGGTTGGTTACTCAATGAAGATAGCATTTTTAATGTTGTTGGAAGCAAATGCATTAATTGGTAACAGGACAGTTTCACCTCCTTGTACTTTTGAAATAAAATTAGGTTACTTACACCTTCCCATTTCATAAACTGAGAAGCTAAAATAAGCTCCCATGAAGGAAACCTGGAGATTAAGGTGGTTTAGTATTAGAGGGTAACTTCTGATACCAGACACTGCAGTACAGATACTCATTTCACTGTATAAATTCTACATAACACATAAATAATTAACAAACTGTAGATTTAGCAAAAAACTGCAAAGCATGCTGACTAGCTGAATATTTATTATATGATAAATGTACCTCATATCTATAAAGAGCTCATAGAGTTTGTAAAATGAACAGTGAACAACCAGGCAGATTGCCCAGAAGTATGGAGCACACTATGACCTCATACTTCTCTGACTGGCAGAATGGACACGCTTCCTGTTGCTGGTGGAAATAACAGAGAAAGGAAAAGTAAAAAGAAAAGCTTCCCTTTTGGTCAGGGGGTTGGAGTGTATATTTTAAAATTCAAAGTGGGCATTCCCTACAAGTAAACAGCCAAGGGCTTTCAAAACACACGGATTTTTCCACTTCTGTATGCCCCACTTTCCCCCACCTCAGTAACAGAGACCCCCGTTATTCTGAGTGATTTCTGCCCATTGAGACCAGTTGTTGGAGAAAGGCAAATCATAAAAAGAAACAAAAGAATAATAAGAATAGTTGCAACAGAAGCGGTTGGCTTCATGGATTTAGCTTTTCATTATTTATTTTAAAATAAAAGAACTTGTGCCATTTGCAAGTAATGCAAACAACACGAACCTTAATAGATGAAGAGTTACAGGCCCTTGTCCCCACAACCCACTCATAACAACCAATCAAAAGGAGACACAGACTTCCTTGCATGTATATCTCATGCATATATATGTTGCAAATCCATGTGCATGTCTACATGAATGTAGTGCACCGTACACTGTAAATGAAAACGAAGTGGCGGAGCTGGAGAGATGGCTCAATGGTTGAGAACACTGGCTGCTCCTGCAGAGGACCCAGACTCAGTTCCCAGCACCCCCATGTCTGTTCCTAACTCCATCTGTAACTCCAGTTTCCTGGGATCTGATGTTCTCCTCTTAAGCTCTGCTCACATATGTAATACATACCCACATGCAGGTACACACACACACATACACACACACACGCCACCTTGAAAAGTCATAATAGATAATACAAACCCTTCTGACACTTTAGCAAACATGGGCAGCTCCTAGGGTCAGTACACCAGAACTGTTTCATCCTATCGGGAGACGCCTCGTGCTGTGATGTTTCCATGACTGTATCCAGATGAGGAGGGAGCTATCATTTAGGTTCATAGTCATTTTGTATATCCCTACCTGTGTGCATAGTGTCCTAGTGCATGGACAGGTATGGCTAATATTTCTGTCTTGATCTTTGTGGCTTGCTCGGTCTGCTTTTCTCTGGCACTCAGGTTCATCAGCCCAGGGGTGGCACAGCCTGCAATGCACTGTCATTGCACACTCAGTCAAGAAAATGCCCCACAGGACAAGATTGGGGAGGCATTTTATCAGCTGAAATTTCCTTTTTCCAAATAGCTCTAGTTTATGGCAACTTAACATGAAATGGTCACAACGACTCTCTGACACTCCACTGCACCTTCCCTGCTGATGGCAATTACTCCCACACCTTGAATCACAAGGTACTTAAGCGGCCCTAGCTGACTCTACTGTGAACTCTGCATCATGAACAGGAGTCAGCACCATGAGCAGATGCTCTGCCTTGCAGCCTCAACACCGTCTTCATGGCCAGCATTAACTCTGGGATCAAAATGATGTTCTTCTTTAGTAGCCTTGGCCAGATCCAAGCAAACTAAATGGCAGAGCCCAGCCATCTCTGCTCACTGTTCGACCCATATCCCAGGGGTCCTCTTTACTGACAGTGCTGAGGACAGCCCACAGTGATCACCTCATGGTTGCCTAGCTCCTATCCTGGGCCCTTCTTTCTCTTTTTGTTGAATCTGACTGCTCCTGAGGAGTGTTCGGCTTCCAGTGATCAAATATTGTGACATCCATGAAGCTGGAGTGGTGTGCACAGCTTCACATGTTATTAATGTATCCGTGCAAAGCCAAATAGGTTGCCCATAGGCTTCAAATCCTCGCCACATCCTTGGCTGTGTAAAAAGCCTGGTAGTGTCCCACCACCTGTGTCTTTTCTGCTCATTTGACCTGGAAC
Organism: Mus pahari; assembly: GCF_900095145.1. Taxonomy (NCBI): domain Eukaryota; kingdom Metazoa; phylum Chordata; class Mammalia; order Rodentia; family Muridae; genus Mus; species Mus pahari. The sequence goes on from NC_034590.1 coordinate 105,580,404, forward strand.
TAAAAGAGGTGAACTACAGGATCTCTAGTGCATATCAGGGTCAGCTAAGGATACATGATGGTTACTGTCTCCTTAGAAATCCCATTGTAGACACCTGGGGACCCTAAAGCAGAGGAGAACTCGGTGAAGAGGGAGTGCTGGCCTGGAGGGACTGTCAAGTGGTGTTTGCATTGTAACCAAATCACAGAGGTGCACTGGTAAAAGGCCTGTTTTATTGCAGCCACTGGAGTGAGCCTTTTCTTTTGGCACCTTGCAAACACCTCAGGTGCCACAGAAGTCCTGACAGAAAGGCTGGGGCTTTTCAATGGGAATGAATGGATGCTTTCAGGCAGTCCTACCCCACAGCACACTGGCAGGCCTTTCCTACCTGACCCTCCCCATTTCAAACTGGGCCACTTCCTACCTTATTCCCAAGTCCTGTGGCCTTTTAATAAAGGCCCCCACAAGTACTGGCCTTAGAGAGGCTGGACTGAACTGAGGCTTTTAAACTGGTTGGTTGTTCTCATGGAGACCTCTACAGACAAAGTCAAAGGAACTTTAACAGGGAAAGAACATGAATGTTCAACTCTAAAAGAGTGTTTCAATTCACAATGAAAACATCTGGGTGCCTTGTAGTGCATGGACTGGAGAACCTCAGGCAGATGTGTTTTCGACTCCAACATGCGAGGCCAGGCACCTGGGGATTTTTCGTGAATGGGTTCTGGGTGATTTTAACAACTGCAAAGTCTTCTTTGAAATAAATTATTCTAGGAATCCTTAAAGGCACAGGAAGAAGAAAATAAGGAAAACCCTCACACTCCACGTTCAGCTTTAAAAGCCATTGTCCTTTTCCACAGTTCCTTGATTCCTTCATGTCACTCCAGAGTGTGAGAGGAAACATGCAGGCCCAAAGAGCATCCAGGATATGATGGTGTTAAAAGGAGGTCTTTAGATTGTACCCATTGATCATCTGTCTGTTTATCTCTCTGTCATCTATCCACATATATTCTCAATAGCTAAGGCCTCTAAGGAAGGCATATCTCTTCCCAGGGAGCTCTGTCCCTTCATGAGGTCCTGCTGTCTCCTACTCTACCATTTCACAAAGAGACCAAATCCCAGTTCATGTTCACCCTTCGTGGGACAACAGAGAGGCAGCTTAAGCACAGTGTGCTCCTGCCCAATTGACAGTAGTCGCCTTCTGGGCTGAGACTTTCTCTCTGTTCCTTTTCACTGGAGTTTGTGTGGGGCTTTTGGTTCCTTTGGGAACATTTCTCCAAGTTCTGGGTTTATTTGCATTTGGGGAGGTCAGGGGAAGATAGTCACTAATCAAGGATAGTTTCTTGTACTCTGACACATGAAGTGTAAATTTTGACATTAAAGACACACTACCAAGCTGCTGTTCTCTAGGTCATCATACTACAGAAGATACATTTCTGAATGGGTCCTTTTAGGGGAAAATATATATGAAGCATCTGACTTGATTCATAAAATATTTGTTCCTTTCTGCTTCAGTTGACAAATTTTTTGACTTTCCCCTCTGTATTGTATTATTAGAATTTAAATGAGGAAAGCTACACACATTTCAGGTGAATTTGTTTTTTCTTTGCCAGTTATTCTATGCATTATTAAAACATTTAGCATGCTCATTAGTATTCCAAAAGGTAATTAGCATATTTAATCAAAAACAATTAAGGGCAAACACTGCCTTCCTTTTTAAGTAATAAAATATTTACTACTATAAAAACAAACGGAAGCCAATCTTTACCTCGGGATGCTGACTTCTGAGAAAGAAGGGAAGGAAGAAGAGAGGCAGAAGGGAGAGAGAGGGTTGAGAGATGGAGAGAAGCAAAGAAAGAGAAAGCATGAAAAAGTGCCAAGGCTGCTTGACAATTTCAAGATACCTCTGCAGGGTTTAAAAAGAAAAAAACAAGAAACCAAGGTTCCCTTTCTGCCCCAACCTGGTCCCCGTGGACTTTGATTTCTATAAGCCAAGTGCAAAGAAATAAAATTTCCTTATTTCTCTTCAAAACTTATAATAAAAGACAATATATGAATGAAGAAAGTCAAACAGTTCTCTGCCCAGGAGCCTGACAATTTCTGAGCTAGCAATTTCTCTCTGTAAACATGAGTTTGAATACTAAGGTGCTGGGTGAAACCTTGGGGTGCCAGCAGTTACAGTGACGAGATGCTGGAAATGGAAATGGTGTCTGCACTTGGGGAGGCCTGGGAGGGGTCACCCCAACAGTTTCCTGTCAGGGAACTAGCCTGTCTTAGGGGATTGCAATGATTTTTTTTTTTTTTTTGAGGAAGAAAATGGCACTTCCCAGGAAGGTGATTTCACAGGGTTTTAGCCATGTCTGTGGTTCACAATGCTGTGTGAATTTTGACTCAGTCCCTATCCTAGCCTGACCTCTGGAGTTCCCTTTGCTTACACTGCTTGCCTTGGAGTGGCCAGTTGGTTCCTCCTCCCATCTGCATAGACTATCTGTCTCTCCAAGGACACCAAATGCCGCTGCCATATCAAACCACACTTTGTCGGGGACTCTGCACATTTCCTGGTGCTCACTCTGTGAGCAGCTGAGGTTACTGTTTCCATAACTCTGGTGTGTGTGTGTGTGTGTGTGTGTGTGTGTATTCACTGGGTAGTGGGATGGTTTGTGTTTCCCTGTCAGCTTTCTGTTTATACTATGATGGAAAACAATACATCATTGTCTGGAATTTCTAGCTCCCTTTCTTTACCATAATCATGTCTTGTCTGAGTTTCTTCCAAAGAAGAACCTAAGACAAAAACTTCTGTTCAAATCATTATTTGGAGAATTCCACTCTGACAACCAGGGGCATCAGTTACAAGGAAGAAAGCAGAGAGAGCAGAAGACAGTACAAGGATGAGTCATCAGGTTCAGCAGTCACAAAACTCAACAAATGCTACTAAAAAAATCCAACTACAGTCAACACGCACACAGTTTTCCAAACCACCATTTATCTGTGAGGCTTACCCTTTCCCTAGCGCTCAGGTACTTCTGTAAAACACCATCCACCTGCCAGTGTGTGAGCCTGTGTCTCATTGGAGTGTTTCATGCTGGTGCCTTGCTCATTTGATCACTATTGTTTTGCAGTAGATGTTCAAGCCCCTATCATGCAAGCCTCTCTACTATTTGAAATCGTTTGTGCCTCTGTGTAAGTTTTACTTTTTAATTTCTGTGAGAAATTACATCGGGATTTTGACAGTGATGGCACTGAATCTGGGGATTCCCTTCTGGTCATTTTTATTTTTTTATTTTTTATTTTTTTTAGCAGTGTTAGGAAGAATTCAACCAATGGATTTTTTTTTCCCATTTGTCTGGGTCTTCAATGTCTTCTATCTACATTTGACAGTTTCAGTGTTCTGAATGATTCTTGGTTCGGTTTTCTAGTAAGTATTGACTCTTTTCCTTATGAATCTATTATAAAAGTGTTGGTTTCCTTTCTTGTTTTCTCTCTTTCTCTCTGTCTCTGTCTCTGTCTCTGTCTCTGTCTCTGTCTCAATCTCTCTCTCTCTCTCTCTCTCTCTCTCTCTGTGTGTGTGTGTGTGTGTGTGTCTATCAGAAGAGACCCAGATACACTGGTGAATTTTAGTTGTCATATATCAATGGCAGTTACATGTATTAACTTTTTATTCAAATAACTAAATTAATAACTAAATTAATAGCCAATTAAAACTCTGTATGATGCTGAGGATTAATGAAGAGGAAATGGGGATGAGGAAAAATGGAAAATCAAACAAAATAACAAAAGAGGAATATGACAGATATATATTTGAACAGAAAAGACATAGTAATGACCCAAATATGTAGAAGATGGTAGCTCGTCAGTGTGGTTGGGCTCTCGGGGATGCCCTATAGGACCTTCCTCACGAAGTAAAGGGACAGGGAGGGTTTCCCTCCCCTATATGGAAGAAAGTTAAAGTTATTGCTAATGGAAAAATGTTGTAGAATAGGATTTGGAAATAAGGTGTGATTTTTAAGAAACTTGTCTCAAGTTCAGGACAAGGAACAGGAAGTTCAAAAGTTTGAACCTGATCATACTAAGAGTGGAACACATGACCATCACAACCTAGCACAACCTCAGCACAAAGCCACTGGCACTTAATAACACATGCTGTAAATCATGATAAAAAAGTAGCCAGAATTAAATAATAATTATATAAGCTTCACCTGGTCAGGGATGATGTTGGAGCCACATGGGAACATCTGGAGAGGACTGGCCCGGGGTGGGAGTGGAGTAAGTTCACGGGTAAGAAAGTGAAGACAGATGCATATTTCTGGGGTGTTCTCTGGACAAACCAACAGAAAGCAAAATTAATAAAATAGCAAGGAGAACCCGAGCATCTCAAGACCACAGCAGGTCTCTCTTAGCAAACACGTGGAAGAGGGATGACAGTTGGGCATGCAGGAAATGTGAACATACAACATCTAAACTTTCTCAGTCGCCTGATTCAGATACCTTCTTGCTACTGTACAAAATCTACATATTACTTTAAGGACATATAGGGCATGTATTAAAACTGCTTATGTAGCAGTTCCTAAATTAATTCTTAATAGGAGTGACGAGTGAGACACCACCGGCCCTGTTAGGATGAAAATTCATCAAGCTTAGCAATGGAAACCTGTCCTCCACACACTGCAAAGGATTCATCTGCAAACTCATGTGTCCACGACAAAGTCAGAACTGCCGTTACAAAATGTTTACACTGAAATATGGTAGAACTGATGCATGAGGAAACTTGTCAGAGGGAGAGGGGAAACACTGCAGGTTTTGTAGTCCTTAGAAACCTAGTACTGATAGGACACTCTGACCCTTTGTGTTTCATAGTGTCCTGCAGGGCAGGCTCTTCCAGTGTGTGTGAAATATGTGTCAGTAACGATAATAAAGCCTGTACTGAGGTACTGTGAAAAAAATTACATGACATTTACTTCTTCAAGTTCACGTGGGATAATTAAGAAACTAGAAGTTAAAAAAAAAAAAAGGACAAAGAAAGAACAGGAAAGAGAAGCTTGAGGTAACAGGCAAGAATTAAAATTTTTAGGATAAAGGCCCCCCTCCCCCAAATCAACAAAATCTTAAGAGGAAAGGGAAAAACAGCTCACGAGGAAGAGTGGAGGTTGGCAGATTTCAGAGGACGAAGCTGCTGCTACTGCTGCTGTTCTTGAACTATAACAGACCCCCATACCTTATGGCAACTGATGGTGTTGTTCAAAGCAGCGTTCTGACTTTAAAACTCAGCACATAGGTACTGACAACTACCAAAATGGAAACAAATACCTAGTCCACAGTCCAGGACCCAGGACAACCCCAAACTGTACTAAGTTTCTTTTTTGCCTTGGTAGCTTTGCTTCTTGCTAGCTATTTTTGCTAACGGAAGTGTGTCAACCATGATGTGATTTTTTTTGTGTATAAAAGACAAAGAATAGTGAGGTTCAGGGAAGCATAATTTGGGCAAGTTTTTCCTACAGCTGCCAGTGAGCGATGCAGACTTTAAGACTGTCCGTGTGTGTTCTTTGGCAGACTTAACTCATAACATTCTGGGGTTGCCAGTGAGATCCCGAGAGACTGAGATCCAGGGCCACTTGGCCGCTAGGCTACTTGGACCCCCTCTGGGACAAAAGTGTGGGGAACCTACAGGTAATGAGTAGAGACCCTAAGACATTCCAGGACCTCAGGAATTTCTCCTGCATCTGCACCTACTGCCCCAGTCCCAGAGGCTCCCGAAACGGTATTACAGATAGTTACCTGTCTCCTCCAGAGGTAAGTCTGCTTGTGGCACTTTCTAAAACAGACACTTAGGAAAGGCTTCATGCAACCCTAATTCAAGTGTCTGGGATCTGCATGAGATATCACTAGATCTTCTGGTTTCATTTTGTATAGTGTTTGGTTGTCTTCATTGTTGCCTGTCAGTGTGTCTCTCATCAATTCTGTTGGTTGAAGGAAAGAAATCTTCAATGGGAGGGGGAATGACCAGCCCCAAGACATCACTGAAGTATATATTACAACACTTCAAGGAAGCTTTTGCAGATCAGGACAAGTGTGGTGCCCATCTCATGACAGGAAACTCAGGGCCTTCTGTGAAATAAATTAGCCTTTTCCCTTTTATTTATTTATTTATTTATTTATTTATTTATTTATTTTTTGGTTTTTTGAGACAGGGCTTCTCTGTGTAGCCCTGGCTGTCCTGGAACTCACTCTGTAGACCAGGCTGGCCTTGAACTCAGAAATCCGCCTGCCTCTGCCTCCCAAGTGCTGGGATTAAAGGCGTGCGCCACCACACCCGGCCCCCTTTTCCCTTTTATTTATTTATCCTTTTGAATCAGTTGCCCTGTGATGGATTTCTGGACAGTCATAGACCCAGACACCCCAGGAAACCAGTGAACAACCAATGTTGCTTTTTTTTTGTGGCCCCAGACAATGGAAAAAAGTTCATAAGTTAGAAGGGTTTGAGGGTATGAGTAAGTCCGAATTATGGGAGATTGCTAGAAGGTTTACAGTAATTGTGACTCTGTAAATGAAAAGCACAATAAATGATTGACTTAAGCAATAATGGCAATGCTCAGGGATCCCTCTAAGACAGATCTCAGAGGGAGCAGCCAGAAACACCAGGAAAAGACAAAACTAGGGAAAGACCAATGTGCTTTTTTGTAAGCAAAAGGGGACACTGGGATAATGAGCGCCAAACCAGAAGAGGGAAGAAGGACATCTCATCCTTCATTTGGGTGAGCACTGATGAAAACTGACAGGGATGAAGCTCTATGTCATGGATGCCAGGTTAACATTAAAGGTAAGGGGGTAAGTCCGTTAAATTTATGGTTGACACAGGAGCAGGACAATCAGTCCTGACAGAGCCACTCCAACCAGTGATATCTCAATGGATGGCAGACTCCCCTATTTCCTAGATGATTTCCTAGGTAGTTGACTTTGGATGTGACCCACTCCTTTTTAGTTAGACTAATCCTTCCCCCTAATTTGAAGAAACTTACTACAAAACCTATGGGCAACCATATCCTTTAGGGAGGTCATGCTAATCTGCCTTCTTGTGACCTGCCCACTTTGGAGGAATAACTCCTCCAAACGAGTCTGGCACATGAAAATGGCACTCAAACTTTGGGATATCCGGAGGTTTTGCCACAGCTGTGTCTTACTTAGGGTTTTATTATTGTGAAAAGACACCATGACCTAGGCAACTCTTTTGTGGGGGATGAGAGAAGGGTTTATGTGGCTTATACATCCACATCACAGTTCAACATCAAAGGAATTTGGGACAGGTTGTCAAAACAGGGCAGGAACCTGGAGGCAGGAGCTGATGTAGAGACTATGGAGGGATCTAAGGAAACTCTTATAAAAATATTTAATTGGAGATGACTTAAATATCATGGCAAGAGACATGGCAGCATGCAGAGAGACATACTGCTGGAGAAGAAGCTGAGGGTTCTCCATCTTGATCTGCAGGTAGCAGAAGGAGTATTCCACTAGGTCTAGTTTGAACATATAAGACCTCAAAGCCTGCCTTCATGGTGGCATAATTTCTCCAACAAGGCCACACCTCCTAATAGTGCCACTCTCTATGAACCAAGCACTTAAACGCTCGAGTCTATGGGGCCCATTCCAATACGCATTTAAACCACCACATGCAGTACCCTGGTTCTTGGATGAGAATAACTCACCGGGACTGACCATCCACTGAGCACAAATTTTCATCCAATTACTAAGTTTTGCTGCCTGAAACAGCAAACATTTTAAGTATGGGTTAAACACTATATATTAGGAAGCCAAGCAGAGATTGCTAAACACATTAACAGGCTATGGGAAGCAGGAATTCTCATTGCCTGCCATTCCTCTTGGAATACCTCCTTGGTGCTAGTCCTAAAACCAATCACTCAGGACTACTGACAAATGCAGGATCTCAGATAGATTTTCAAAAGGGTAGATATCATGCATTCCATCATTCATAACCTCCAGACTCTCTTGAATCTCTTACCACCAGAAAAAAACAAATAAATCTTTCTATGTGTACTCTGTTCTCTGCTGGATTTAACTAGCAACAGAATCCTGGTGCCTGTGTCTATGTGGATCCTTAGGGCTCTCTTGGTTTTGCTTCCTCCATGACTTCTGCCACTGCCACAGCATCTGACCCTTGACCATCTCTCTCTAAAACTAGCTGGATTCCCCTGTGACTAACTTTTTCCATCCATCAACACACTATTGCAAAGGTCTATATATGGTGTAGCTCACATCTCTGGTTAAAAGCCTTAATTTTTTTTTCCAGTCACCCTTGGGGGAAAGTAAAAAAGGTTCTCACCACACTTAGGATGTCCTCTGGACGGTTCCCATTTCCTGCCTCAGACCATTTCCTGCCTCTTTCCATGGAAGCTTAAAGTTCTCCCTGGCCCCAGAGCTCACAGAGTCTTCCTGATACTTCCACTTTCCTGAATCTTTCTCTGAGAACTTTTCCAGGATGCTAAACTTCCCTATGGTACCCTCCAGATGTCACCTGCCTCTCTCTGATGTTCATTTACCAAGCCTTCCAATGCCTGATGCTGGGGATCCACAGATGAAGAAAGAAGACACCCCTGCGCAGGTCTGAGGGAGCTCTGAGGGAGATGAGTAGACTTCTAACCTCTGTTCTCTGCTGAACTCCCAGTATTGAGGATCAGATTGTGTAGACAGCAGGAATCTGCCAAATGAAATAAAATTGTTCCACTTCACTGAGGACCAAGTAGATAGGAACTAGTGAGATAGACCCTCCCTCCCTTAGTTGGACCAAATGCAATAGCGTTTTCATTAATGAGGAGAAGTAGGCATGTGAGGTCTGTGCTTGACACATGGCCTAGCTCAGCATAGAGCACCCAGGTGTCTGATTTTCATCTGTGTTAAGTATCTAGAGATGGCCTTCTCTGCCCAAAAATATCATGGCTTGGGTGATAAGCAATCTGTTACTCGCCCTCTGCACAAGCATCAGTGGAAATGATCAGTGGTGGACATTGTTCTGAGAGCAGGGTGACAATGCTTCACTCAGGAGGGCAGAGAGCAGGCTTGCTTCTCTCTCTAGAAGTTCTGATCACAGTGAGCACCCTGGTGAGCCCCTTTCGGGTGGGAATGAGGGCATTGTTGTGAGGACAATGCAACTCAACCACTATTCTCCTGTACTAAAAGTCAGAACTAAAAAAATAGATGAACATAGAGATTAATATTGTAAAATTATTTAAGAGAATGTTATATAAAATAAAAGCTACTAGTCAATAGTCTTGACGTCATAATCCTGAAGGCTAAGTTATAAAGGAGTCTTCAGTAGATTTTGACATTTAGTCAAAATGGCCTGGCACATGGCCTGGCTCAGCATAGAGCACTCAGGTGTCTGTTTTTTTTTATCTGTGTTAAGTATCTAGAAATGGCATTCTCTGCCCAAAAATATCATGGCTTGGGCCATTTAGTCAAGTTTCAAAACCAAAATCTATTTATTGTTTGTGGTATATATATATATATATATGTATATATATATATATATATATATATATATGATAATATATATATTCATGATATTCATATATTAGAATATATATAAGCCAGAAACCTTAGAATTTGGTTGTGAAATGTCCCTCACAGGCTCTTCGTGTTTGAACACCTGATCTCCAGCAGGTGGTGCTGTTCAGTAGGTTCTGGAATCCTTAGGATGTTATATCTAGATGGATGACTTGGCCTCTGAGAGTTGCCCTTGAAGGGCTCCCTGCTTCTCATTATGATGCAATTCTCTGCTTCCTGGTTGGTGCTGTGGGAGAAGCATCTGTAAGCTCCTGCTGCTGGGTGCTCAGCTGCTTAAGCCGCTGTGACTTACACCTTAAAAACTTCTAAAAGTTCTTTTTTCCTTCAGTGGTTATTCTGTCACAGCAAAGAGAAGAGCAACTTATGCAGCAACCAAGAGAGATAGATAGTCTCTATGATCTGTGACCTCAGGGTTAAGTGTAGCTAGAATTCACAGTCATGGTGGCTCAACTCCTGGAAAGGTTATATCAGGAAAAGGTCACAATTAGGAGTGTGTCTGAAAGCTAGCATTCTTCATATCTCTGTGCACATTAACATGCCTCTGACAGACTTACAGTCAAAAGTACAAAACAGTGAAGACAATGAGGATAGAAATTAATAATACAGAAAGGAAAATGATAGAAGTGATTGGGCAATAGCATGCTGTAAGGCACATCTGGAGAGCAATCTTTAAAAAACAAAAAACAAAAAACTAGGCAAACCATACATGCTTCAAAAAGGAACAAGGGGAGAAGATGAAAAGGTGCCATGTAGTTTAAGTGAAGTGGACCAGGCTGTCCCCCATAGAGACAACCTGAGACCCTGCTGCAGTCCATTGAACAACTACAGTTTTGATAATACAGGAAGTGCCAGGGCTGTGAGATGCCCTTGGTCTCCATCATTTCCTGTCCTTGCACAAGGACAACTTGGCACAGAATTGGAGGAAAGTCCCACCCCAGGGTTCAGGCTCAGAATGGGACAGGCTTTGTTGGAGTAGTTCCTAGCAGTTGTTCATCATCTCTCCTTTTCCCATGGCAGAAGCCCCAGCCTTTCCTGGAGTCCCCCAACATGCTCCCCACTTCTGTTTTTTCTGCCCCTGGAGCTATTAGGCCCGAGTATGACCTATACCAGATGTTGAATACCATGGAGTTAAAATCCCCATCTACTGCTGCTACATAAAGTGCTTCACATCTTAGGTAACTTTATAAATCGTAATATACAAATCTAAAAACCTAAATCCATACAAATGCATACACACCTTGGCATACTCACCTACTACAGAGTACCACAGGCAAACACTTTACACATATATCTGACCCACATATACATGTATACACACACTTGTACATACAACCATTCATACCACACACACACACCCACACCCACACACACACACACACACACCTCTAACCCCCTAAATCCCTATACCATATCATATACATATGTATAGACACACAAGTATACACATAATCCACCCCTAACATACACATACAGAATGAGAGAGAGAGAGAGAGAGAGAGAGAGAGAGAGAGAGAGAGAGAGAGAGAGAGAGAGAGAACTCTCCACTGTCCACTTTTATCTTTGTCTTAGGCATCAAAATTCTAAGACAAAAAAATTAAGTTAAGCCAATCAGACGGCAGTTCTTTCAAAGAAAGGGCTGAAGCTTCATAACCCATACACACAGACTAGTATTAATATCCTAGTGAGTTTTACTCTTGTTACAGAATTTCTTAGTATAACTTGTCAGATGAACAGTTATAAAGGAGAACAAAAATCTATTAATTAATTTTTTAAAATATATATGTCTAAAGAATATCAGACAAAAAAAATTCATGCCTGGTTCCAGTGCCACTTCCATGGGAGCATGACTGAAGCATCATTCAAAACTTGGAACAACTTAAACCTGTCAGTCGGTCAAGAATATAATGCGAGCAACTTGACATGTTTCTATCAGTTATATGGATGGGATTGTGACATCCATCTTCATTACTGAAGTTTAAAACCTTCAGGAAGTTCTAGACGTTGCCATCGACCAAGCAAGATAAAAGAGTTGTTCCAGGAGCCCTCATGCCACTCTGACTCCATGCGCAGTTGCTCATTGGCAAACATTTAGTAGTTTCAGCACTGATAAGATAGCTCAGTTGTTAAATTGTTTGCTATGCAAACATGAGATCTTGAACATCAAAAAGCCACCGTGTGGTGGTACACACTTGAATCCCAACACTGGAGACAGAAATGGGAGGATCTTTAAGATTCTCTGGCCAGTCATCCTAGCCTGATGGGTGGGTTCCCAGCCAGGGAGAGACCCTGTCTCAAAAGTCAAGGTCAGTGGCTCCTGAGAGCAACACCTGGGGTATGAAACCAAGCCAAGATATTCTGTTACTGTGAACTGACACTCAGGTAGAAAGTCACTCCCACACTGAGCATTCAAAAAGGCTGAATGGCTAATGAGAAACCCAGTGATCCTGGAGCAGCCGAAGTGTGGCAGGTCCAGAGACAATTTGTCGTGGGTTATCTTGGCCTCCTCTGAATAGTCATTCATAGCTCATACCATACCATACACATACCATACACATATGTATCCCTACATGTATAGACACACAAGTACACACATAATCCACCCCTAACATACACATACAGAAAGAGAGAGAGAGAGAGAGAGAGAGAGAGAGAGAGAGAGAGAGAGAGAGAGAGAGAACTCTCCAATGACCACTTTTATCTTTGTCTATAGGCATAAAAATTCTAAGACAAAGAATTCATCGCTCATTCCATGTTTATGAGAGACATTCCTTGTGAAATATATGTATACATTCTTAGCTTTATCCAACTCCATAGCTGAAAAACCCCAAGAGCATGTAGCTGATATTCCTACCGGTGTAGAACTCGTGGGAAGCCAATGCACACTGAGCCCTGCAGATGGTCTTGCTGATCTCACATTGACTTTGTAGGTAGGCATGTAGCATGTGGTGATATAAACAGAAGGAGCCAAAAGGAGACAAAGGTAGAAACTGGTGAATTGGGGGGGGGGGGGGCGTGTTACACATAGGCTGACCCTAGAAGCAGTTTCTTTGTCCACAACTCTTACATGTTGATGGCTTTTTAAATTAAAGTCCAGGAGATCTCAGGACAGAACAGAGAAAAATCCCATGGCATGTGTGAAGATTGCTTGGAGGAGATGTTTCCAGCTACCTGGTGTGACTGGGCAGGGAGCATAAGCCAGTGAGCACAGCTTTCTGGGGAGCACTATAATCTGGGATCTCCCTAGGTAGTGGTCCATCAATGCTGATGAAGACAGAGATGTGGTATTACCAGAAAAGCTGGACTCAGACTTCAGATAGAATGCTCAAATTGTTCAGAACTGGCTAAGAACACCAGGAGGGCATGCTCTGGGGCTCAGGGGCTCTCTGTACTGTCTGATGAAGGAGAGGAGAAGCAACCATGTGTGTAGGACAGGGAACAGAGGACGGTAGCAGCCAGGGAGACAGGGAAACTTCTGGAAGGAAGCAAACATTTGCTCAACCATCAATGGGGGAAAACTAAGTCAAAGCAAATGGCCATATAGTATTGACAAATGTCGCTCAGGCAAAAGTCACAGGTAAGCTCATATGGTTTTTAACAAATTAAGAGGTAAATAGTTTGCTGAAGGGAGCGTGGAGCCACCACATCTGCAGAGCACTTTGTCCCTCAGCTGTTCATTTTCCCAGCGTGCTCTGCTTTCTGTTTTTTTTCCCTTGCAAAAGAAAGAGCTCCTGGCCTGGCTATGTGGTGCTAGCCATACAAAGCCTTCTGAAAGGACTAACAGGTATCAGCATGCACAGCCATTGGTTTCAAATCCACCATTGTCCTCCGGGGCTGGTAAGACAGGGCTTTCTCAGTAGGAAAAAAAGCAAGGAGGATTGTCTTATGCGTCAAAAGAGACATGCAGAGGTTACATCCCGAATTTGAAGGGCTTGTTCATATCCCTGCCAAGAAAACATTAATTTATGTAAAGAAGTCTGGCTCAGCTCCCCCCACCCCCACCCCCACCCCTGAATTTCCCCTTGTAGCGCTTGCTTCCTTCCTACAGTTGTGAGTCTATTTCCATGTGCGGAGGCCATCAAATCTGGCCACCTGAGACCTCCTCAGCTGCTTACCTAGGGGTCCCGAGATTGTTCCTGTTCTTATGGAAAATATCTCAGCAATCCCCGAGCTAAGCATTGTGATCTCCTGTGTGAGAGAGAGGCTGAGAAGGGGCTGAAGAGGGAGAGAACACTTCCCCCGCATAATTTCATTTGTCAGGAGAATCTTGCGGCTGACATTGGAAGAGTGATTTAATTGATTTTAATCATACACCTGAGAGCAGGAAATTGAGCCCTCTGTCCTGAAAAATAATTCTAGGCTTCCACCTGAATATCTAATTTGCTGCTAATAGTTTTTTCTTGAAGTTTTGTTGTGAAGTTTGAAAAACAGATCAAGGGTGAATGTCAAGAGGGTGCCTCTTGCAGCTGGCTGCTCTTTGGGGTGCCCTGGAATGAGGACACATGGCTGCCAGCAATGGGAGGTGCACCTGCAGTGCATAAGCTCACAGAGTGTCTCTAGTCCTGCAAGGGAGCTGAGGTGTGGGTGCTGGGAGGACTACAGACCTGCCCTGCTTTCTGTCTTCTGGTTGGAGTCACCATGTGAGTACCCACAGCTCATAGCCTTGAAGTATCTTGGTCTTGACTAAGACCCAGGAGGGGACACAATTCACAAATTTCTCTTCCAGTGAAAGCTTTTCATTACAAATGGGCAAGCACATATACCAAAAAAAAAAAAAAAAAAAAGCATTGCTTTCATCCTCTCAAATTTAATTCACTGTAAGGAAATGCCACTGTACAAAAAAAAGAGCTTTGGGGGTTGAAATGTGTTTATCCTGCCTCACAAGTCCGATATTCATTTTACATGGCCAAGAGCCAGGGAATTTTGTATCTGTTCCCAAGGAAAACCTCTGTAACTTTCCGGTGCTATTAATAGCTATTGTTCCGATGGGGCCACAGGCAGAAAAATAAAATCAGCCCCTCCCCCTCCATATGAACATTGAGCAGCCTTGTAGTCATCAAAGCAGAAAGGGGCTCTCTCAATGTGAACCCTACGTGGAACACATGAAAAGTAGCTACGACATGCCCAGCCTTAGATATTTGGAATAACTCATGGGTTTCAGCTATGAAGACAACTTTCTCTGCCTAGAGGTGACACTTCCTTTCATGAAATCAAGGTGCACTCACAAACTCTTCCCACACCTGTGATCTCTTGTCTCATTGGGCTTCACAGCCCACTTGAGCCTGTGGCACAATCTCTCCTTACACCTCTTCATTTGCATTTCCCTCCTCATGGCCAGTGTGTCACCAGATTCATTTATGATATGCTGGTGAGGTAACATACCATGACATCATTTTGAGGCAGAATAGAAAGACACAGGATGTCTTGGGAACATGAGAGGGGAGAGAAGCCCCTAGCCTAGGGATCTGGTTGGAGCCTCTGCCAATCAAGCAACAAGGGCCCCAGGACTGTTAACAATAGACTAGCCAGCTTATGGCTCTTTCTCTCTTACCAGTTATAAATCTGCAATGTTCTAGAAATCTCATCAAAAAGAAAATTCCTTGTGACCTTGGTTTTATTTGGTAAAATTATAATTTAATCCATGTCACCTCTGGAACCATCCTATAATTTCACAGAGAGAGAGAGAGAGAGAGAGAGAGAGAGAGAGAGAGAGAGAGAGAGAGAGAGATTCCTAGTAACCTTTGAAATGTAACTTGTGAGTTATCAAATGGTCTCTAACAAAGGTTCATGACTTGTGGGTTGTGGCCCCTTTGGCAAACCTCACTCTCCAAAAATATTTACATTATGATTCATAAAAGAGCAAAATTACAATTATGAAGTAGCAAAGAAAATAATTTTATGGTTGGGGTTCATCACATAATGAACTTTATTAAAGGGCTCCAACATGTTTATTGCTAGGACAATTAATTGCAATTCTCCCTTGAAGAACACTTAGCCATACTTTGGTATGTCTTATTCTCTGCAACTCTTTCTAGGCAAAGGCAATGATAATGCTCTCTTTTGAATGTATCTTGCTTTCTTTCCCTAAATACCTGCCTTTGTTCTATATCTCATGCTTAAAGACCATATTAAAGCATCTCTAATAAAAATTATAACTCTTGCAGGGTGTGGTGGCACACGCTTTTATCCCAGCACGTGGGAGGCAGAGGCAGGCACATTTCTGAGTTCGAGGCTAGCCTGGTCTACAAAGTGAGTTCCAGGACAGCCTGGGCTATACAGAGAAATCCTGTCTTGAAAAACAAACAAACAAACAAAAATTATAACTCTTTCATACTGGCTAGTCCTGAATTGTTTTCCTGTGTGGAAGCCATAACTTCTGGTTTGGCTTAAGCTCAGGTCCCTAAAACATTAGGAGAATCTTGGGTTGATGAGGATGTAAAGCTAAACCGACCTCAGTATTCTCACTCCAAGCAATGGGAAGGATGGGAAGCAAAAGTCAATCTACTGACCTTCTTATGCATATACAGAAGGCTCTGTCCTTGCTGAGACGTAGACAGCTTTATGTCCCCAAGAACAGGCTCATGATGCTCCATAGAGAAGGGAAGAGCAGCCTAGCTGCCCACTCTCTGCTGGAGACTTGTCTATGAGCCACTCTGCCCTCGTTTGTGAGAAGAGGTGGCTACTACTGGCTTTGTGTTCACTGGTCCTGTGGTGGGGAGCCAGCATTCCTTAGAGCTTCTGACTGCAGTCTCAGAGGAACCCATCTCCCTGACCTGGTGTGATGCAGCCTGCACTTCAGATGTCTGTCCTTGGTATCCTCCACT
Organism: Mus pahari; assembly: GCF_900095145.1. Taxonomy (NCBI): domain Eukaryota; kingdom Metazoa; phylum Chordata; class Mammalia; order Rodentia; family Muridae; genus Mus; species Mus pahari. The sequence goes on from NC_034590.1 coordinate 105,596,774, forward strand.
TGACCTTGGCTCCCACTGGACTAGTGGATATTGAGCAGGCAATGGTGCTGGCACATTAACTATAACTCTCTCTAAACAAACCAAAACAAGGCCAGTGTCTGTGGGATGGGCTCAGCATGTGCCCTAAGCTCTCTAGAAACTGTTCCTGTACCTGGAGTTGACAACAAGTTCAGATGTCAAAGTCTAGGGAAAACACCAGCTGGTGGCTGAGCCCAGTGCTCTGATGTGCCCTGCTAGAGACTTAGAACTGGACCATCAGCCGATCCCCAGGACACCTGTCTTCTCAGATTTAAAACTGACAAAACTCAGAGGTGCTTGAAAATGTTGCCCTTTAGAACATTCTCACTTCTCCGGGAGTGGCTGTGGCAGAATCCCTCACATCTGGACTCACAGGCTTTAGGGTTTACAAAGTACTTTTATAAACAGCACATTAGACTTCCAAGAGATTCTTCAGACTTAATATTTAATATGCTAACATGAGCATATTGGGTCTTGGGAAATTTAAATTCAGGATAGAATTGAGTAAATTAAAAACAAAAGAGGTCAATAATCTGCGTATTTAAACACACTTGTGTATTCTGAATTCTTTTATGAGACAGTCTCGTGTAACTCAGACTGACCTGAAACTTTTTATGTAGCTAAGGATGACTTTGAACCTGACCCTCCTGCCTCTACTTTCCAAGTGCTGGGATTATAGGCTGAAGTAGACACAGGTTTACACAGAGGCATCTACTCTACTCCATGGTAGTACATCTTGCAGTCCTTTTAATTTTTTTTTATATTTACTTAGCTTTCTGTCAACTGTCTATCTATCTATCTATCTATCTATCTATCTATCTATCTATCTATCTATCTATCTATCTATCTTTCTATTATCTATCAATCATGTATCTATCATCTATCAATCTAAATTATCAATTAGTTATCAACCATCCATCAATTATCTATCTATCTATCTATCTATCTATCTATCTATCTATCTATCTATCTATCTTCTAATACATTTGTCTTTCCACATATCTATGTATCTACCTATATGTGTGTGTACATGACATGGCACACACCTGAAGGCCAGAGGACAACTCATGGCAACTCTGTTTTCTCCCACCACCAACGTCTAGAGATGGCTCCTCACTGAGCCATCCCATCAGCTCAGAGTTTACTCTTCTTGAGGTCCATTTAAGACACAAGTAGTTACAGTCAGCACCAAGGATTTTGTTCTCTTTAACTTAAACATTTTCAGATCTCTACCACCAAATGGAACATATTTGCCCCTGAACTCATACTGGCAGTGAAGCATGGGTGGCAGAGGGCATTGGAGCTGGGACAGTTGCCTGTACTGCTGACCAAGCACATATACACTGGTTATAAATGACCTGCTTTAGTGATTGTATAAATGCTTTCTGATAATTATTAAACAGTAATCAGACAAACTTATTAAATAAGGTCACTGATGTATCATAAACAAAGAAACCCCAGTATACATGGTTTATTCTAGACAACAGAACTAGGCATCTCATAGCTTAGCCTTAATACACCCTTCTCCTTCCCTTCCTTGCCCTTCCCTTTCGTCCCTTCCCCTCCTTCCTTTCCCATCTTCTTCCTCCTGTCCCTCTTTCTCTCTTTCCCTCAATATATCTTCTTCCCTCTCCTTCATTCACATTCACATTCATGTTGGTTATAGTTAAAGGTGGACTCATAGGCAATGACATAACTATGTTCAAGTATCTCATGTGATCTTTGTCTCATATCTCTCCTTAATGAAGGTAAGTCTTTACCTATGTCTTCCTCAGGCATAGGCCTGAATATATATATATATATATATATATATATTGCTAATGAAGTTATATCTTATTACTATATATCAATTTTAAAAGATAATAAGCTTCACTGTGATATTTTGATACATGTATTATGTGTTTTCATCATGGTCATCCTCCCATGACTTTCCCCTGTCCCTGCTCCTTTCTGCTGACATCTTCCTCTTTCCAAACATCATCCCTTCTACTTTCATGTCTACATCACAGATGTGATTGAAAAAACAACATGGTCCCTGCCTTTCTGAGCTTGCTCTTTTCACTTAACATGGTGATCTCCAGTCCTATCCATTTTTTCTGCAACTAACAGGAGCCCTATAAAAAGGAGACTCCAAGGAGAAGCAGAACCGGAGATCTCCATCAACAACTTGAACAAAGAGAAGTGACCACAAAGAAAGAGAGCATAATATGAGTTTGGTCATTAATTTATTACTTTGTGGTGCTAGGGATAGTGCCCAGAACCTCATACATTAGCTAGGCTATTATAAGACTGAACTGTATCTTCAGGTTTGAAAAATAAATAAATAACAAACAAGCTTGATAGATTTTACAGTGCTGTAATAAAATCATGCTGGGTAAGTGCTCTAACAATGAGTCGTGGCACCATACCCTGAAAGTCAAGATGCTGCACACGAAGGCACAGAAGGCACCCCACAAGGACTCTCATTGATGTCTCTTTTCTCCTGCTCCATGGAAGCACTTTCGACAATGGAGTTTTTATCTCTTCTCTCTTTGGAGAGGAGTGCATCTTCAAAAGCCTTTTTTTTTTTTTTTTTCATCTGATACCCATGAAATTCTGTATCTCCTGTGCATCTGAAGGTCTAAGCATCCATGCCAGAGGTGTAAATTTCCTTGACCACTACCACAGTGATATTTCAGAAAGGTTCTGGACTCCTTTCTGTAATCACCACTCATCTCTAACCCCTAGCAAGCTTCCCTCTCTTCATTTCTGTAGCTTCATTCTTTTTAGAATGTTCTAGAAATGAAGGCACTCAGATGTAACTTTTTTTTTTTCTCTCACTTAGCACAAGTTCCTTGAAGTCTATCCAAATGTTTTCCTGTGTCAATAGTTTATTCCCCTTTATTGCTGGATAGTATTCTTCTTACCTCACTTTGTTTAACCTGTCCCTTGTCAAAGGACATCCATTAGTAGAGTTGTTGGGTGTTAAGACAACTGCACATTTGGTTTTGAAGAAACATTGACACTATCTAACTGAGTGGCTATGTAATTTTGCATCCCCACCCATGAAGATGAGTGGTTTGTTTGCTGGACATCTGTCTAGTGCCATCACTACTAGTCTATGCTAACCATCCTGGTACCTATGTAACAGCATGTCAGCATAGTTTTATTTTGCATTTCCCAGATGTCTGCTGACTCAGCCCATCTCGAGGTTACAAATTTATCAAATGATGGTTTTGTTTATAAATCAAGGTGATCTCAGATACTGCCCCCATACTGTTGCTACATCCCTTCACACACAAATCTCTGGTCTATCTATGAATCCTAGGAGCAGACACTTGCTGGGGTCTTTCTCTGAGTTACTTCTTTGGGGGAGCCCAACAAGGGAGGGAGGATCAGGCTTCAGAGGCAAGCCAGCAAGCATGCATTTACCTATCCAGAACATCGCTAAGCAGAGGGGGTTGAGCCTGGACGGGAGGCAGATGCTGGAGTGAACATGAAGCATCTGCATGGTATCTCCCAAACTCTGGGAGCTCAGCTCTCTCCTGCCTCTCTTTCTGTATCTTTTCATCTCTGCCCCTCTCCTTCTCCTTCACCCTCTCTTCATGTCACAATCTTACCCTCTCTTTCTATTCTTGGTACATGGCAAACATTTACCACCCAACTAAAACGCCACCAGATAAACCCTGTGTTTGCTCTTTGGATGATATTCAATAAATTACACTGAGCTGCAAATGCCACGGATGGGAACTGTAAGTGCTTTGCTGTAAGTCTTTAAGCAAAGACCCGTGGCAGATGCAGTGTTGGGTGAGCCCCCAGGATAAGCTCCTTTTAATGTAGAGCAAGAAGGCATTCATTCTTCAGGTAAGGACATTCATTCATTGTCCTGATGAGAAGACCCTGCTGTGACAGGGTTGACTGCTCTGCTGTCCTAAATCTTCAGTGGATCTGTCTCCTCCTCTGTAATAGAATTCCTTTAAGTAGATTATCAACAAAAATCAGCCAATTGGTTGGGCTTGAATAACTACTGTGCTTACCCCAGAGACCAAAATTGAACCATTAAATTCACCCCTTTTGTGACTTGAGAGACCTGAGTGTTCTTTAATGGAAACCGTGAGGCTAAGAATAGGTGGTACCCACCTGTTCCTTGAAAGTTCATAATTAAGTCATCTCAGGGCTGGTCTCCTCTCACACAATTAGCTCAGCAGTGCTCTCCTCTTCTCCAAAATCTTGACTCAGTGTAGAAATCAGAATTTCCTTGTGCATTTGTTGCTCTCTGTGGAAGAGTTCCTATTGGTTTCCACTCTCTCTCTCTGAAAACATTTTTGTGAACCTTCTATAATAGAAATGAGATCTGAGACAGACCAAGAGTGCTTGGGCATGGTCAAAAGACATCCTTTGTGTCCTGGAAGAGACTTATAGGTACCTGGTGAGCCCCTAAAACTCCAGAAGTTCCCACTCCTGGGAAGGATTCTAAGGAGAATGGAACTGCCTAAGAACACAAATAGGTGGGTTGAATGTGCTCTTTCTGGTAGCATCCTGGGGCTCTATGGCCAAATATCCAATTCCTCTCAGGAGAGAGATGCTGTTGTCAACCAAGGAATAGAATACCTTCCATCCCCTGCTCCATCCTGCTGTAGAAGTCTGTCAAGGAGTACTAGCTTGGTTTCCAGTCCTGCTCATCCTGGCTTCATGACTTCAGACCTACCCCTGGGCATTCTCAGCCGTGAAAGGTGTGAGTGATATCCTCCTGGAGAGTGATCCAGCAGTTACAGGACAGAGCCTTGTAAACTCAAAACGCATTCACAAGACAGCATTGCCATCACTCCAGTCTTCAGGAACCAGAATTTTCTTGAAGAAAATCCCCGGTGTATATGCAGTCAGTTTCCCTTTCATTCAAACTGTTGGAGTGTACAAGGTATGGAAACATTCACGGAGGGTTCATTCTGCATCAGGCCGGAAAGTGGAATCTAATGGTGTCCCTGAGACTAGGGAATCCAGAATTGAGGACTATCTTCTGTCTGCCATGGCTCTCTTCACTACTGTGTGTTGCCAGAATGTCATCGTAGGCATGCTTTGTCTTTTATTCCTAACTTGTCCCAAGAAAGATTCACACCTGTACTAAATGTCATCTACACTGTGACTTGTCTCCTCCACAAAATTACCTGTCACTTATTTTCTAACAAATAGCTTTACCTTATATCTAACAAATAACTTTCCAGAGTTACTGGATTAGTTTACGTTATTTTCATATTTTAAAAGAAATTTTGAGAGAAAGGAGAAAAGTGTGATTGCCAGAACATTTTAAGTAATTAAATATTTCTAACAGAAAACTTTTAAATGCCATGGAACTGAGATTAGCCCTGTGATGGTTAATTTGAGACCAAAGAGATGGCATAGATGAAATAAGATGCATTGTATCTGCTCAACAAACATTGCTTATATTTAATGAAACTATGTAGCAATCCAATTGAGTTAGAATTTATAATAGCCTACCCCCTTATACTTTTGAGCCACCAGAGATAAAAGAAATGATCTGAATGCAGGTGAGGACACCAGTTTTGCCACTGAGTCTTTTTAGAATTGAAAAGTGATCTATTTTCATTCTCACTGTTGTGATAAAATACCTTGAGAAAAGAACAACTTAGAAGAAACAGGTTTATTTAGCTTATAGCTCTATAATCCATTATAGCAGAGAAGTCACAATGGCAGAGGCCCAAAGCAAATAATGACATCATAGCCATGGCCCAGAGCACAAATATATATATATATATATATATATATATATATCCCAGAGCACAAATATATATATATATATATCCTGTAATCAGCTTTATTTGCCTACTTTTATACAGTTCATGACTCCCTGTGTAGGGAATAGTGCCACCCACATTAGGCTAAGTCTTATCACATCAATGAACTTAATTAAGACAATACTCCATAGACACGGCCACAAACCAACCCAATGTAGAAAAATCTCTCCTTGAGACACTCTTCCCAAGTGTTTCTAGCTTATGTCAATTTGATAATTAAAGCTATCTATTGCAGGAGGCTAACTTACATAGACGTACATGGAGCTCAGTTCCAGAATCTGATGAAGGTCTGGTATTGGAGTTAAGATAAGATGATGCTTTCCTTACCTAAGCAGGTGTCACAATTATGTGAAGACAGAAATATGGAATAGCTCAACTGGTCAGCCAGAGGCAGCCATTTCAGCCTAGACTTACAGGAGGCAACCCTGCTGTCCCTGCATTGTTAAATTAAGCACTCAGTAGGTTAGCACTGGTAGATACCGCTCTAGGTGCAGTGGTGCCTATTGGAAACTTGACTTTGTTTTTGAGCCCCACATGTAATTAGTCCATCAGTAATAGCAAGCTTGGATATAACAGAGAGACATGACATGGTTCCAAAGGAGAAAAGAGGTCCAGTGTGGGGAAGGCCTTTCTGTAAACAAAGGCACAGCTTCTATAAGCAGTGACTATAATCTGCAGAGAACATCATCCTGAGACATATTTGTCTCTGAAGTAATAATCCTCAGAAAGAAGAAAAAAGCAATCTGATAGGCAGTCAGCTAGTGGCCCGTTCTAGCAGCCATGCCCAAGAGTTCTGCCATTAGATCTTCCAGCCATCTCTAGACCCCTCTTTCTTTCCCCTTCCTCTCCCTTCCCTTCCCTCTTCTCCACTCCACTTTCTTCCTTCCTTCTTCATGCTTGCCTTCCATCTCCACCTCTCTTTCTTTTCTCCTTTAAAATTTTGCTTTGGGCTTAAAACAATGCCGATCTTTGCTGCTTCTGATTGTTTTAAAACATTTTCATTGTTACAGTTTCTCAAATTCGAGGTGTGTAAATATTTGGAAACAAGCACAGAAGTATAGCCAGTAAATAAGGCTGTAACTCAGGAAGAAGAGAAAAAGCATAAAACTAGTGAAAAGCTAAGTCTTAGGAATCCCAAACACCGAGGCATGTCTGTCTGTCACTTTTTTGCATCGTCCAATTAATGATTTTCTCCTGAGCTCCCTGAACTATTTATTCATAAGCAGACCTGGATTCCCATATCTTTGCAGGTGGCAGTCCAGTGTGTATGTTGCCAGGTTTCTAATTAGCACAATAAATCATTAAAAGAGTAAGAAGGATGGTTACCTATAAGTGTGGTAACAAATGTATTCTCTGTTTGGGAGGAAAGGGAAGTTTCTGTCTCAATTGGCCCTTGTTCTTCTGATTGCATGGTGTTTGTTGGAGTCAGTTTATTCTACTGGTTTCCAAGGACCCAAACATCCTGCAGATACTGGCCACTATTCAGCTGTCCCTGAAGCATTAGCTGAGAAACATGATGTCCTGTCACCTCAACACAGCCCATTGTCCAGATGGTCATATTCCAGGACAGCAAGGATCACAAGCCCTGCATCTGGCAACCTGGTCCCTATTCTTGGCAGAAACTTGTTGGATGTGTGGCACTATGGAGGATGTTCAAAAGGCACAAAAGCCTCATGGGGGATCCTTTGTATTTTGTATCCTTGTTCTATCTGTGTTTTCTTGACCTTATTATCAACAATGCTAATAAGAGCTAAGCATTGGGAAGCCAACCATGTTCTTACAGACCAACTCTAACATTCACTCCTCAAGGTTTTAAAATTAAACAGAGATGAGAAATGAGAGCAGGTGAAATGGTACCTGGAGTCAGCTACTGACCTGTTCTCCCTCCTATACTCTAATGGAAAGTTCTGGGGCCCTTAAGCTCAAAAGTGACAGTCCACAGAATCCCATCCCACTTGAAATAAGCCAGAGGGACTGTGGTCACTCTTTGGGGGCAGGCTGGCAGCCTTGGTCACTGTGTGAGAGAGGGCACTGCCAACCTTTTTGCAATTCAGATGTAATGTCCTCCTGGGCTGACTTACCATCTGCCAGGCACACAGACCTGTCTCTGTTTGGTCATTAATTAATGTCACAAAGCCACATGAATCGTGCAAAGCAGGTCCTTCTGAGGTGCTAGATGAAAAAGTCTTACCGCTGCCCCCTCCCGAAATGTAGGACTCTTTTAGTACTGAAACAGGGTCAACTCTGATGCTGGTTTGAGTTCATTAAGACAATCTGCATGTCATAAATGCATGTTGTTTAATGGCTCTGGCATTAGTTACATGAGCAACAGCTGAGTGTTCATGTAAAGTTTTGATGTTTGCCCTGAAAATTAACACCAAAGTCAAGCAAGCAGTCAAAGCAACCTTCCAATTGTTTTTATCTATCTATCTATCTATCTATCTATCTATCTATCTATCTATCTATCTATCTATCTATTTAATTCTCAGGGCATATAGGGGATAGCCTTGGACTCACCCTCAGTTGTACTTGACCCTAACACCTGCTTAGTCCAGTGGAAGATGATATTTCCATCTTGGTTCTCTCTCAGAAAACTTACTTGATGACGATCTTGAGTATTGGCAAGTGGGAGTTGGTGTAAATTTACCACATTAGCTTGGATGCATTCCCAAAGGTCTTCCTATTTTGGGACAGCCTCTTTATCACTGAAATGGGCTTTGTAGAAAGTGATCACAAGCTGTAACCACTGTCCAGTTGAAGATCTTCAAGTACGAGGCCACATCTTAAAAGATGGTGAGTGGAACCTATGTTGTCATTGTCATTTGTAGGACTAAGGCAGAGTTACCCCAAGGCATCATCCTTTGGTCACAAGAGATCTGGAGACTCATGATATTCTTATGACAGGTGTATTATCTCCAAAATGACTTGGGCATTTTGTGGGGGTATGGGGATGGCTGACACATGTGTACATGTTTCAATACTCTGCCCTTGGTGGAATGAAGGAGCCTAGGGCTTTTCTATTTGGGCAATTTCCCAATAAAACAGGCAAAGAACTTTTTGAGCATTGCAATAAAAATACTTGTGCACCCTAAAACTGTCATACCTGCTTTTCAACCCCTTTTGGGTGTGCGTGTGTATGTTGGAACCAAATGAGGCTAGCTCTTCAAACAGTATTCTCTATACCTTGAAAGGGAACATCTTTCTACCTCCGTTTGTTGGATTTGGAAAAACTGGACAACTGAAATGAACGTGGCAGGTGTGGATGCTGCTTCCCTCTCTACATGACAGTCTTGGTTGTCCGAGAATGTGGTTCCACGTCAAAAAGTCAACCCAGTTGGGGTTTGTGATAAAGAAGTAAGGGAAGAGATTGAAGTGATTTAAGATCCCTACAGCCTCGGGGACCCATGATTCAATGTCCTATTGCTTTGGGAGTATCAGGCTCCTCCTCAGACATCTGTTTTTGTGTCTCCAGTGAAGGTATTTGGCCCTGATGCCACAGTGAACAGAGTGAGGGACACTTTTGTATCCCTCAAATTAAGGCACTGTACAATGGAAGAGGGGAACAGGTTTTGAGGCAGACACTCACCGACTGGACCTACAATGGGAAACAGCAGTGACTCTGAGGGTCTTCAGACTTGGTTCAATGGATGTATGAAGTCCAGGGACTTGATATGAAAAAAAAAATAAATTAAATTACATAAATCCTTTCCCTTTAGGACTTCTATAAAATATTTTGTGTGAGTGTTGTATGTATATGCATGTATGCATATAAGCTTGTGTGTATGGAAGCCAGAGGTCAGCATCCTGTGTCATTCTTCAGGTCTCATCTGCATTTGGAGACCAGGTCTTTCATTGACCTAGAGCTAATCAAGTAGGCTGGGCTGGGCCAGGGATCCTCCTGTCCATGTCTCTTGGCACTGGTGTTACACGACAACACCATTATGCCCAGCCTTTTTATGTGCATTCTGAGGCTCAAACTAAGACCTTTGTGCTGGCAAAGTTAGGTCTTTACTGCAGAGTCATCTAGCCCAGTCCTCTAGTCATCTAGTCCTCCTAGCCTGTCCCTTAGGGCTTTGATTCAAAGATACAGCCATCCTCACGTCAGGTCATCTTACAAGAGTGACCAGATTGGCCTGGTATGACATCACCCCAGAAGGAGACACTTCCATGTCCCTTTCCTTGAAACCTCTATTGGGGTGAGCACTCCCATCTTACCCCTATCCCAGCCCTCACATCCCACGCTCTTGCCACAGCCTGGGGAGAAGTGGAGTTTTCAATACCTTTTGAGGATGGCTGACATTTGCTGAGCAGCTGAACAGCAATTGCTCTAAACTGTTCTGAGCAAGAACACCTGTATTTGCCCTTTTGGGAAATTCTGTGCTCTAGGCGGCACTTTCTAGGGGATGTCACCCTCAATCTGCATGCACCCTCCCCCCTCCCCCTCCCACCTCTCAGCTGGCAGGCAGGTGACAACAGCAAATACTGCCATACTCTGCACTGTCTGAATGAAAACTGACATGTGTGCAAACAACAAACAACTGCCCCCTCCCCCATGCCAGAGAAAACCACAACACAAAACAAAACACTTCCAGAGAGCCCCTTCTGGACAGCCTTTGACCTCTGTGTAGGCAAGCCGTGGGGAGCTAAGCCTCTCCTCAATGGCTTCGACCTATCAAAATGCCTTCTGGATTGATAAACATGCCGGGTTTATATTATGATTACTGCATACAGCTTTCTGTCACCACTAATTTATTTGCAAGTCTTAACCTGGCAGGGTATGACACCAGCAGTATTTTATAATGAGACCTGTGGAAATCAATCAACCCCTCCAAAGGGTGTGCCACACAATCACTCAACACTAGGGTGCCGGCAGAAACAGGTTCATCCCGCAGAGGAGGTTGAGCATGTCGCAGGAAGGTGACATCCCTGCATGGAGACTCTTCCCAAGACACAGAAATAATGCAGCCTCCTGTCCATCTTTCATCTCACAATGCCCAAGTAAGTACTTTGAACATGGAGTGCTAAACTCTCTCGTCATTTGGGAAGGTAAGTATTGAGGCTTAGAAAGGTTCTGAGGTTGGTGTTACCACTCTGGTTCAGCACAGACTGGACCTCGCCAGCAGTTGAACTTGTAGCCTAAAGCCAGGAAGAAAGATTCCAAGTT